>NW_024609812.1:5000-30000 GCF_018296145.1 Oncorhynchus tshawytscha
TCTCATTCCAGGTGGTGCAGATGATAACCTGATCGAAGGAGGAGAGATGAAGTTTGTCTGTAAACCTGGAGCCAGGAACATCACAGTGATCTTCCAGCCTCTCCTCAGGTAGGACTTACTAACACACACACACACACACACACAGACGCACACACATAGACACAGATTCAATAATATGTGGCCATGGTCAATTTGCACTAGGGTAGGGGGAGACAATGGCCTTCCATCATACCAGTCACAGAGAACAAGACAGATCTTCCCTCAGACAACAACTACTTCCCTACGCTGTTCATTCATGTTGATTCATTTTGATGTGATTTTCCCTAAAAGCCTTTAGTTTAGTCCAATCCACATTACATTTTCCCTTTCAATGTCTTATGAGATCATTGGTCTGGTCCACTATGTATAGTCAATGTGAGAGGACATCCATGATCCAAACCATGGGCAGCACTCAGACTGGAGCATGACTCTAAACCAGTAGAATGTCTAGATGTCTAATGTCTAGATTATATCCATTACGTCCTTTTAGTAATCCTCCCATTGATTATACTCTACTGCTCTCATAGCTGGACAGTCCATCCTCCCCCAAACCCCCACAATAAGGCAGATGATGGCCTACATGTTGACTGTGCTTCCTGTCTGATGTTTACGGTTTTTAATATGGTCCTTATTTATGCTTAGCAATATTCCAGAATGTAATCCACCGTAGTGATTAGTATTGCCTACAGTGACGGTGTACTGTACTGTATATAACACAGTGTCCCCAAAGACTGGTGGAAATCCAATTTTCAAACAGCCTAATTAGATTGACCTTCCTTGCAGTGATGAATCACCAGGGCTCCCATTAAACTGTAATATTTCCCCTTACATAGACTTGGAGCCAGTTGGTGCTGTACTGTAGGCCAACTGTGTGTGTGCCCCTTTGTTGAACGCAAATGTCCTTTCCTCGTACTGAAGTGAACTACGTATCTCATTGAGACAGACGGTCCGGGTAGGGGCTGGATAGGGTCTGGGTAGGGGCTGGATAGGGTCTGTAGGGTCTAGGGGCTGTGGAAGGTCAGGGTAGGGGCTGGATAGGGTCTGGGTAGGGGCTGGATAGGGTCTGTGTAGGGGCTGGATAGGGTCTGTGGAAGGTCTGGGTAGGGGCTGGATACGGTCTGTGGAAGGTCTGGGTAGGGGCTGGATAGGGTCTGTGGTAGGTCTGGGTAGGGGCTGGATAGGGTCTGTGGTAGGTCTGGGTAGGGGCTGGATAGGGTCTGTGGAAGGTCTGGGTAGGGGCTGGATACGGTCTGTGGAAGGTCTGGGTAGGGGCTGGATAGGGTCTGGGTAGGGGCTGTGGAAGGTCTGGGTAGGGGCTGTGGAAGGTCAGGGTAGTGGCTGGATAGGGTCTGTGGAAGGTCTGGGTAGGGGCTGTGGAAGGTCAGGGTAGTGGCTGGATAGGGTCTGTGGAAGGTCTGGGTAGGGGCTGTGGAAGGTCTGGGTAGGGGCTGGATAGGGTCTGTGGAAGGTCTGGGTAGGGGCTGGATAGGGTCTTTGTAGGGTCTGGGTAGGGGCTGGATAGGGTCTGTGGTAGGGTCTGGAAGGTCTGGGTAGGGGCTGGATAGGGTCTGTGGAAGGTCTGGGTAGGGGCTGGATAGGGTCTGTGGAAGGTCTGGGTAGGGGCTGTGGAAGGTCAGGGTAGTGGCTGTGGAGGGTCTGTGGAAGGTCTGGGTAGGGGCTGTGGAAGGTCTGGGTAGGGGCTGTGGAAGGTCTGGGTAGTGTCTGTGGAAGGTCTGGGTAGTGTCTGTGGAAGGTCTGGGTAGGGGCTGTGGAAGGTCTGGGTAGTGTCTGTGGAAGGTCAGGGTAGTGTCTGTGGAAGGTCAGGGTAGTGTCTGTGGAAGGTCAGGGTAGTGTCTGTGGAAGGTCAGGTAGTGTCTGTGGGAAGGTCTGGGTAGGGGCTGTGGAAGGTCAGGGTAGTGTCTGTGGAGGGTCTGGGTAGGGGCTGTGGAAGGTCAGGGTAGTGTCTGTGGAAGGTCAGGGTAGTGTCTGTCTGTGGAAGGTCAGGGTAGGGGTCTGTGGAAGGTCTGGGTAGGGTCTGTGGAAGGTCAGGGTAGTGTCTGTGGAAGGTCTGGGTAGGGGCTGTGGAAGGTCAGGTAGTGTCTGTGGAAGGTCTGGGAAGAAGGTCTGGGTAGTGTCTGTGGAGGGTCTGGGTAGGGGCTGTGGAAGGTCAGGGTAGTGTCTGTGGAGGGGCTGTGGAAGGTCAGGGTAGTGTCTGTGGAAGGTCTGGGTAGGGGCTGTGGGAGGTCTGGGTCAGGGGCTGTGGAAGGTCTGGGTAGGGGCTGTGGAAGGTCAGGGTAGTGTCTGTGGAGGGTCTGTGGAAGGTCTGGGTAGGGGCTGTGGAAGGTCTGGCTAGAGATACTTAACAGTGAGTGGCTGCTGCTGTTCCCTTGTTGTCAGTAATGGTTCAAATCAATCCCATTAAATCATCTCTCTCTCTCTCTCTCTCTCTCTCTCTCTATCTCTCTCCCTCTCCCTGTGCGCGAGTGCACTTGTGTGTGTGCCCCTCTGAGCTGGCAGTGCCAACAGAGCTGTGTCACTACTCACTGGCAGATGGCTTTCTAATGTCTGTGTAGAGACCCAGCCCTGGCACCTTTGATAGAAGCCACTTTAATACCCACTGATACAGCTTATGGCTGTTTTTAATAGCAACTCCCGTAACAGGTAATTGAGTAATACTGCATAGGAAATCAATGGAGTGGGAGGGGGTATAGTGTGTGTGTGTGTGCGTGTGCGTGTGTGGAATACAGGTCTTCACGGAACCACCTACAGTTGAAGTCGGAAGTTTACATACACTGGAGTCATTAAAACTCGTTTTTCAACCACTCAACACATTTCTTGTTTACAAACTGTAGTTTTGGCAAGTCAGTTAAGACCTCTACTTTGTGCATGACACACGTAATTGGTAATGTTATCAAATACTAATTGAGTCTGTAAACTTCTGACCCGCTGGGAATGTGATGAAAGAAATAAAACCTGAAATGAATAATTCTCTCTACTTTTATTCTGACATTTCACATTCTTAAATTAAAGTGGTGATCCTAACTGACCTAAGATAAGGACTTTTTACTAGGTTTAAATGTCAGGAATTGTGAAAAACTGAGTTAAAATGTATTTGGCTTGTATGTAAAAAAACGTTTTGAGAATGACACAAATATTAATTTTAACAAAGTTTGTATGGTGGCAATTTGCATATACTCCAGCCAGAATGTTATAAAGAGTGATCAGATGAATTGCAATTAATTGCAAAAGTCCCTCTTTGCCATGCAAATAAACTGAATCCCCCAAAAACATTTCCACTGCATTTCAGCCCTGCCACAAAAGGACCAGCTGACATCATGTCAGTGATTCTCTCGTTAACACAGGTGTGAGTGTTGACGGGGACAAGACTGGAGATCACTCTGTCATGCTCATTGAGTTCGAATAACAGACTGGAAGCTTCAAAAGGAGGGTGGTGCTTGGAATCATTGTTCTTCATCTGTCAACCATGGTTACCTTCAATAAACACGTGCCGTCGTCATTGCTTTGCACAAAAAGGGCTTCACAGGCAAGGATATTGCTGCCAGATATTGCTGCCACCTAAATCAACCATTTATCGGATCATCAAGAACTTCAATGAGAGCGGTTCAATTGTTGTGAAGAAGACTTCAGGGCGCACAAGAAAGTCCGGCAAGCTGTCTCCTAAAGTTGATTCAGCTGCGGGATCGGGGCACCACCAGTACAGAGCTTGCTCAGGAGTGGCAGCAGGCAGGTGTGAGTGCATCTGCACGCACAGTGAGGCGAATACTTTTGGAGGATGGCCTGGTGTCAAGAAGGGCAGCAAAGAAGCCACTTCTCTCCAGGAAAAACATCAGGGACAGACTGATATTCTGCATGAGGTACAGGGATTGGACTGCTGAGGACTGGTGTAAAGTCATTTTCTCTGATGGATCCCCTTTCCGGTTGTTCGGGGCATCTGGAAAAAAGCTTGTCCAGAGAAGACAAGGTGAGAGCTACCATCATTCCTGTGTCATGCCAACAGTAAAGCATCCTGAGACCATTCATGTGTGGGGTTGCTTCTCAACCAAGGGAGTGGGCTCACTCATAATTTTGCCTAAGAACACAGCCATGAATAAAGAATGGTACCAACACATCCTCTAAGAGCAAATTCTCCCAACCATCCAGGAACAGTTTGGTGATGAACAATGCCTTTTCCAGCGTGATGGAGCACCTTGCCATAAGGCAAAACTCAGTGGCTCTGGGAACAAAACATTTATATTTTGGGTGCATGGTCAGGAAACTCCCCAGACCTTAATCCCATTGAGAACTTGTGGTCAATCCTCAAGAGGCGTGTGGACAAACAAAAACCCACAAATTCTGGCAAACTCCAAGCATTGATTATGCAAGAATGGGCTGCCATCAGTCAGGATGTGGCCCAGACTTTAATTGACAGCATGCCAGGGCGGATTGCAGAGGTCTTGAAAAAGAAGGGTCAGCACTCCAAATATTGACTCTTTGCATCAACTTCATGTAATTGTCAATAAAAGCCTTTGACACTTATGAAATGCTTGTAATTATACTTCAGTAGTCCATAGTAACATCTGACAAAAATATCTAAAGACACTGAGGCAGCAGACTTTGTGAAAATGTATATTTGTCATTATCAAAACTTTTGTCCCCGACTGTATACCCGAGACCCGATACAGGACTCGAGCGGCTCCTGTTCCAGAATGGTAAATTATGTTTTGTCTCTGATATGATTGTCATTTAAAATGACTTGTGTCCTGAAGGACCCGCACAGATCCGAAAGAAACTGCTAGAGGAGAGAGAGAGAGAGACATTTGATCATTTATGCTGCTGCTCTATTTTTCACAAGAGTGGAGTGTGGCGCTTTTGCAGCTTGTTGTTGTTGGCCAATCATGAGTCATCGAACCGTCATGAGGCTGGAATTAAAATGACAGAATTAAAAGTTAAAGGGGAATGATAGGTTATCACGACCAAGAGCCAACAGGTAGGCTGCTACTTAATATTCTGCAGGGAGTTGTTGTTTGTAACAGGACTAGAAAGCTCATTCACTGCAGCTTCAGTTAGCCTAGCTAGCTAACGTTATCTAGCTTAACTTGCTTCTCCCGTTTTGATTTAGTCAAGACAGGTACTATGTAATCATATTTGATGATAAATAACCTAGCTATGGCAGCTATTTGTCCACTATAGCACGAGTTGGCTTGGTTGGTTCTCTCCTCCCCGTGTCACTCACTCACTCACAGTACGGCTCCTCCCCACCTTCTAGAGCGGCCCCTATCTCCCCCTTGCACTTTATCAGCTCCGGTTAATAAAGTAGCTTAAAACGTTTTATTTTCTGCTGCTTCCCTCACTCAGATTGGACCGACTCTAGATCTGACCAGATTTATAAGGAATGGGTCTAGTTGTCATCGGGTCCATTCGGAACAGGTGTCTACTTAAAAATCATTTGTTTTTTTGCAAATTGGGTCCGGTGGGAAAGACACACACAAACACAAACAAAAACAAACAAACAAAAGTTGGACCTGTGTGTGTGTGTTGATCAATACTGTAGCGTAGGTGTAATTTGTGGCTGATAGCAGGGCTGGGCGTTGTAAAAAGAGTGACTGGAGAATTGGTTGTGTGAACTGATTGTGCTATAGTATATGTCCAGACCTCTGTGACTGTGATATGTATATTGATACTGTTATAGGGTGGTCTAGCCCTTAAGGCTATATGGATCAATACAGTGTATAGCTCTCTGCTTTTCTATACCAACAACTTGTATATCACTGGTATACACGAGCTAAATATAATGACTCCTGTTCCTATCTACTGTGTATTGGTGCAGGGGGGAGAGAAAGTGTTTTTCTAAGTATCAATTCTCAGCGGAAGGATCGATGGGGAAGTTTTCTAAAGGGCTGTGTGTTTTCATTTAATGGAGGGTGTTTGGAGCTCCATAGTAAACGGCTGTGTCTGAGCTGCAGAACATCGATCAGGCTGAAAGAGGAGCTAGACTGCAGCAGCAGTCATAGTGTGTGTGTGTGGTTGTTCTGTGCCAACATGCAGGCAATTCTTCCAGACACACACACACACACACACCGAGTGCAGCGTGAAGGGTGGTACAGGTAGGGGGTAATTTAGTTTGACTTGTGGGGGTTTCCTGCTGACATTTGAGTGGTATTTAAACCCTGTGCCCTGACCGGCATTGGCATTTTGAAAAGGGACGACTCGGCGCCCGCTCCCTAATCTCTCCCTCTCCACCATCCTCTGCCTGTGGATGATGAGCCCTGGCACTGGTGTGTCTGTCTGTGTGTGTCCTGTGTTTGAGCAGCTGCCACTCTTCAGTGGATAAGGTTTGGTTGTAGGGCTGCTGTGTAAATGTGAAGATGACAGAGCAGTGTAGAGGAATTATAACAGGCATCATTATCACTGAGGCATCCAAACTGTCTCTCCCTTTTGGCCCACCAACAGTCTTTCCCCTCTCTCTCATCTTCTACCCACTCCCCCCCCTAGCTGTATCATTATCAGACCTGTCCCTAGCTGTATCAGTATCAGACCAGTCCCTAGCTGTATCATTATCAGACCAGTCCCTAATCCCCTCCTAGCTGTATCAGTATCAGACCAGTCCCTAGCTGTATCAGTATCAGACCAGTCCCTAGCTGTATCAGTATCAGACCAGTCCCTAGCTGTATCAGTATCAGACCAGTCCCTAGCTGTATCATTATCAGACCAGTCCCTAGCTGTATCATTATCAGACCAGTCCCTAGCTGTATCAGTATCAGACCAGTCCTAGCTGTATCATTATCAGACCTGTCCCTAGCTGTATCAGTATCAGACCAGTCCCTAGCTGTATCATTATCAGACCTGTCCCTAGCTGTATCAGTATCAGACCAGTCCCTAGCTGTATCAGTATCAGACCAGTCCCTAGCTGTATCATTATCAGACCAGTCCCTAGCTGTATCAGTATCAGACCAGTCCCTAGCTGTATCAGTATCAGACCAGTCCCTAGCTGTATCATTATCAGACCAGTCCCTAGCTGTATCAGTATCAGACCAGTCCCTAGCTGTATCATTATCAGACCAGTCCCTAGCTGTATCAGACCAGTCCCTAGCTGTATCATTATCAGACCAGTCCCTAATCCCCTCCCTAGCTGTATCAGTATCAGACCAGTCCCTAACCCAGACCCCCTAGCTGTATCATTATCAGACCAGTCCCTAGCTGTATCAGTATCAGACCAGTCCCTAGCTGTATCATTATCAGACCAGTCCCTAGCTGTATCAGTATCAGACCAGTCCCTAGCTGTATCAGTATCAGACCAGTCCCTAGCTGTATCATTATCAGACCAGTCCCTAGCTGTATCAGTATCAGACCAGTCCCTAGCTGTATCATTATCAGACCAGTCCCTAACTAATCCCCCCTAGCTGTATCAGTATCAGACCAGTCCCTAACCCAGCCCCTAGCTGTATCATTATCAGACCAGTCCCTAGCTGTATCATTATCACACCAGTCCCTAGCTGTATCATTATCAGACCAGTCCCTAGCTGTATCAGTATCAGACCAGTCCCTAGCTGTATCAGTATCAGACCAGTCCCTAGCTGTATCAGTATCAGACCAGTCCCTATTGAGAGTATATATATATATATATAGACTATAGAGAGTACATATAGAGACTATGGAGAGTATATATAGAGACTATAGAGAGTATATATAGAGACTACAGAGAGTACATAGAGAGACTGTAGAGAGTACATATAGAGACTATAGAGAGTACATATATAGAGACTACAGAGAGTATATATAGAGACTACAGAGAGTACATAGAGAGACTATAGAGAGTACATTGAGAGTACATAGAGAGACTGTAGAGAGTACATATAGAGACTAGAGATAACGTATAGAAACTAAATATAGAGAACATATAGAGAGTACTTATAGAGACTATAGAGAGTACATAGAGAGACTATAGAGAGAACATATAGAAACTAAATATAGAGAACATATAGAGACTATAGAGAGTACATAGAGAGAACATATAGAGACTATAGAGAGTACATATAGAGACTATAGAGAGAACGTATAGAAACTAAATATAGAGAACATATAGAGACTATAGAGAGTACATATAGAGACTATAGAGTGTGTGTGTGTGTGTGTGTGTGTGTGTGTGTGTGTGTGTGTGTGTGTGTGTGTGTGTGTGTGTACATGTGAGTGTGTGTGTGTGTGTGTGTGTGAAAGAGCCATCTGCTTCCCATGCTCTGTCCTGGAGACTCACAGTCAGACTAGCATCTTTAGTCAGTTAGGATCACCACTTAATTATAAGAATGTGAAATGTGAGAATAATAGTAGAGAGATGTCACACCCTGACCTTACAGATCCTTATTATTCTCTATGTTTGGTTAGGTCAGGGTGTAACTCGGGTGGGAAAGTCTGTTTTCTATTTCTTTGCTTTTGGCAGAGTGTGGTTCCCAATCAGAGTCTATCGTTGTATCTGATTGGGGATCATATATAAGTTGTCATGTTCCTTTTGGGTTTTGTGGGATCTTGTTTTCTGTTTAGTATCTGAGCCTGACAGAACTGTGCCTTTTCTTTTTTTTTCGTCTTTGTTATTGTCGTCAATAAAATTACGATGTACGCCTACGACGCTGCGCCTTGGTCCATTCTTCATTCTACAGATGAGAGCCGTTACAAGATAATTCTTTATTTCAGCTTTTATTTCTTTCATCACATTCCCAGTGGGTGAGAAGTTTACATACACTCAATTAGTATTTGGTAGCATTGCCTTCAAATTGTTTAACCTGGGTCAAACGTTTCGGGTAGCCTTCCACAAGCTTCCCACAATAATCTGAAATAAATCATCTAGGAGACTAGGAGAGAGACAGTAACAGAGGGAAGAGGAGGAAGAGACTAGGAGAAATCATTCTCTCTTCTATTTTCTGACATTTCATATTCTTAAAAATGGTGATCCTAACTAGCCTAAAACAGGGAATATTTACTAGGATTAAATGTCAGGAATTGTGAAAAAACTGAGTTTAAATGTTTTTGGCTAAGGTGTATGTAAACTTCCGACTTCAACTGTATGTGTGTGTGTGTGTGTGTGTGTGTATGTTTGTGCGTGTATGTGTGTAAATAAATAAAGAGCAGTAATAATAACTATCATATGCTCTGCCTGCACAGTGACACTAATGGCATTAGTCTGCCTGAGACATTAGTCTGCCAGAGACATTAGTCTGCCTTAGACATTGTAGTCTGCCTGAGACATTGTAGTCTGCCTGAGACATTAGTCTGCCTGAGACGTTAGTCTGCCTGAGACACTAGTCTGCCTGAGACACTAGTCTGCCTGAGACACTAGTCTGCCTGAGACATTGTAGTCTGCCTGAGACATTGTAGTCTGCCTGAGACATTGTAGTCTGCCTGAGACACTAGTCTGCCTGAGACATTGTAGTCTGCCTGAGACATTGTAGTCTGCCTGAGACATTGTAGTCTGCCTGAGACATTATAGTCTGCCTGAGACACTAGTCTGCCTGAGACACTAGTCTGCCTGAGACACTAGTCTGCCTGAGACATTGTAGTCTGCCTGAGACATTGTAGTCTGCCTGAGACATTGTAGTCTGCCTGAGACATTGTAGTCTGCCTGAGACATTGTAGTCTGCCTGAGACATTGTAGTCTGCCTGAGACATTATAGTCTGCCTGAGACACTAGTCTGCCTGAGACACTAGTCTGCCTGAGACATTATAGTCTGCCTAAGACTACCTCTGTGCTGTATCATTATCAGACCAGTCCCTAGCCCAGCTCTGTGATGTATCAGTATCAGACCAGTCCCTAGCCCAGCTCTGTGCTGTATCAGTATCAGACCAGTCCCTAGCCCAGCTCTATGCTGTATCAGTATCAGACCAGTCCCTAGCCCAGCTCTGTGCTGTATCAGTATCAGACCAGTCCCTAACCCAGGTCTGTGCTGTATCAGTATCAGACCAGTCCCTAGCCCAGCTCTGTGCTGCATCAGTATCAGACCAGTCCCTAGCCCACCTCTGTGCTGTATCAGTATCAGACCAGTCCCTAACCCACCTCTGTGCTGTATCAGTATCAGACCAGTCCCTAGCCCACCTCTGTGCTGTATCAGTATCAGACCAGTCCCTAGCCCAGCTCTGTGCTGTATCAGTATCAGACCAGTCCCTAACCCACCTCTGTGCTGTATCAGTATCAGACCAGTCCCTAGCCCAGCTCTGTGCTGTATCAGTATCAGACCAGTCCCTAGCCCAGCTCTGTGCTGTATCAGTATCAGACCAGTCCCTAGCCCAGCTCTGTGCTGTATCAGTATCAGACCCGTCCCTAGCCCAGCTCTGTGCTGTATCAGTATCAGACCAGTCCCTAGCCCAGCTCTGTGCTGTATCAGTATCAGACGAGTCCCTGTGCCCACCTCTGTGCTGTATCAGTATCAGACCAGTCCCTAGCCCAGCTCTGTGCTGTATCAGTATCAGACCAGTCCCTAGCCCAGCTCTGTGCTGTATCAGTATCAGACCAGTCCCTAGCCCAGCTCTGTGCTGCATCAGTATCAGACCAGTCCCTAGCCCAGCTCTGTGCTGTATCAGTATCAGACCAGTCCCTAGCCCAGCTCTATGCTGTATCAGTATCAGACCCATCCCTAGCCCAGCTCTGTGCTGTATCAGTATCAGACCAGTCCCTAGCCCAACTCTGTGCTGCATCAGTATCAGACCAGTCCCTAGCCCAGCTCTGTGCTGTATCAGTATCAGACCAGTCCCTTGCCCAGCTCTGTGCTGTATCAGTATCAGACCAGTCCCTAGCCCAGCTCTGTGCTGTATCAGTATCAGACCAGTCCCTAACCCAGCTCTGTGCTGCATCAGTCCCTAACCCACCTCTATGCTGCATCAGAACCTCTATTAAATTTGAGGTTCGTAGTTACACAATACATATTGATTTCTAGTTGCCGGGCGGAGTTACACAACAGACACTTTTGCTCCCAAACACAAGGTATCAATTTCTTGCAGTATTTATTACAAAGCACTTCAGCCGGTACACTGGGTCAACCCTGGACAGTTACCATGCTGTGTGGAGCCGGTACACTGGGTCAACCCTGGACAGTTACCATGCTGCGTGGAGCCGGTACACTGGGTCAACCCTGGACAGTTACCATGCTGAGTTGAGCCGGTACACTGGGTCAACCCTGGACAGTTACCATGCTGCGTGGAGCCGGTACACTGGGTCAACCCTGGACAGTTACCATGCTGCGTGGAGCCGGTACACTGGGTCAACCCTGGACAGTTACCATGCTGCGTGGAGCCGGTACACTGGGTCAACCCTGGACAGTTACCATGCTGCGTTGAGCCGGTACACTGGGTCAACCCTGGACAGTTACCATGCTGCGTGGAGCCGGTACACTGGGTCAACCCTGGACAGTTACCATGCTGCGTTGAGCCGGTACACTGGGTCAACCCTGGACAGTTACCATGCTGCGTGGAGCCGGTACACTGGGTCAACCCTGGACAGTTACCATGCTGCGTGGAGCCGGTACACTGGGTCAACCCTGGACAGTTACCATGCTGCGTTGAGCCGGTACACTGGGTCAACCCTGGACAGTTACCATGCTGCGTGGAGCCGGTACACTGGGTCAACCCTGGACAGTTACCATGCTGCGTGGAGCCGGTACACTGGGTCAACCCTGGACAGTTACCATGCTGCGTTGAGCCGGTACACTGGGTCAACCCTGGACAGTTACCATGCTGCGTGGAGCCGGTACACTGGGTCAACCCTGGACAGTTACCATGCTGCGTGGAGCCGGTACACTGGGTCAACCCTGGACAGTTACCATGCTGCGTGGAGCCGGTACACTGGGTCAACCCTGGACAGTTACCATGCTGCGTTGAGCCGGTACACTGGGTCAACCCTGGACAGTTACCATGCTGCGTTCAGCCGGTACACTGGGTCAACCCTGGACAGTTACCATGCTGCGTGGAGCCGGTACACTGGGTCAACCCTGGACAGTTACCATGCTGCGTGGAGCCGGTACACTGGGTCAACCCTGGACAGTTACCATGCTGCGTGGAGCCGGTACACTGGGTCAACCCTGGACAGTTACCATGCTGCGTGGAGCCGGTACACTGGGTCAACCCTGGACAGTTACCATGCTGCGTGGAGCCGGTACACTGGGTCAACCCTGGACAGTTACCATGCTGCGTGGAGCCGGTACACTGGGTCAACCCTGGACAGTTACCATGCTGCGTGGAGCCGGTACACTGGGTCAACCCTGGACAGTTACCATGCTGCGTGGAGCCGGTACACTGGGTCAACCCTGGACAGTTACCATGCTGCGTTCAGCCGGTACACTGGGTCAACCCTGGACAGTTACCATGCTGCGTGGAGCCGGTACACTGGGTCAACCCTGGACAGTTACCATGCTGCGTGGAGCCGGTACACTGGGTCAACCCTGGACAGTTACCATGCTGCGTTCAGCCGGTACACTGGGTCAACCCTGGACAGTTACCATGCTGCGTGGAGCCGGTACACTGGGTCAACCCTGGACAGTTACCATGCTGCGTGGAGCCGGTACACTGGGTCAACCCTGGACAGTTACCATGCTGCGTGGAGCCGGTACACTGGGTCAACCCTGGACAGTTACCATGCTGCGTGGAGCCGGTACACTGGGTCAACCCTGGACAGTTACCATGCTGCGTGGAGCTGGTACACTGGGTCAACCCTGGACAGTTACCATGCTGCGTGGAGCCGGTAACACTGGGTCAACCCTGGACAGTTACCATGCTGCGTGGAGCCGGTACACTGGGTCAACCCTGGACAGTTACCATGCTGCGTGGAGCCGGTACACTGGGTCAACCCTGGACAGTTACCATGCTGCGTGGAGCCGGTACACTGGGTCAACCCTGGACAGTTACCATGCTGCGTGGAGCCGGTACACTGGGTCAACCCTGACAGTTACCATGCTGCGTTGAGCCGGTACACTGGGTCAACCCTGGACAGTTACCATGCTGCGTGGAGCCGGTACACTGGGTCAACCCTGGACAGTTACCATGCTGCGTGGAGCCGGTACACTGGGTCAACCCTGGACAGTTACCATGCTGCGTGGAGCCTGGGTACACTGGGTCAACCCTGGACAGTTACCATGCTGCGTGGAGCCGGTACACTGGGTCAACCCTGGACAGTTACCATGCTGCGTTGAGCCGGTACACTGGGTCAACCCTGGACAGTTACCATGCTGCGTGGAGCCGGTACACTGGGTCAACCCTGGACAGTTACCAGAACTCCTACTCTGGATCTCTAACCTGATATTGGGTCCAAAAACTCCCAAATGAAAGTCTAAAAGTTTGAAAGAGAAACAAGTTCAGAACTTCTATATTTTTCTTCCAGCAATATTTCTCCTTAAGGAATGTTTTGGTGACCTTAGAAATGTCATCGTGACTCTGAAAGAGGGTGCCACCAGTGGCCAGGGGGAATTTGCTGTGTACTCTGTACTGTAGGTATTTTTGGATGGGTCATGATAACAAGGTCAGTTACTGTACACTTCAATCAGCTTCATGCCCTAGTCCTTAAGATATGACATGGCCAGCTACCTCACAATGTAACCTCCCAATGAATGGCCTGGCTGTTTGGAATGAGCTCCTCAGGTTGTGACTCTGGGTCCTCCGGAGGGTTCACATCTCATATAACCATGTTTGAGAACAAGAGAGAGAGCGTCAGGGGAAAGCCTAGTGGTAGAAGACCTACTAGATTGAACTGTGTCCTCTGTCAGGGGTAACTGGTCAATCAGTCAGTCAGTTAGTTGTTCAGTCACTTACACTGTCACTCACCCTCAGCCCTGGGATAGACAGCTCTCTGCTGCCACAACGACAACAACAGGTAGAAGAGATGACACAGATGGAAGGGGGAGGATAAAGAGACGAGGAGAGAGACAGTAACAGAGGGAAGAGGAGGAAGAGACTAGGAGAGAGACAGTAACAGATGGAAGAGGAAGAGACTAGGAGAGAGACAGTAACAGAGGGAAGAGGAAGAGACTAGGAGAGAGACAGTAACAGAGGGAAGAGGAAGAGACTAGAGACAGTAACAGAGGGAAGAGGAAGAGACTAGGAGAGACAGTAACAGAGGGAGGAAGAGAGGAAGAGACAGAGGGGAGGAGGAAGAGACTAGAGAGACAGTAACAGAGGGAAGGAAGGAGGAAGAGACTAGGAAGAGACTAGGGAGAGACAGTAACAGAGGGAAGAGGAGGAAGAGACTAGGGAGAGACAGTAACTAGAAGAGAGAGACAGTAACAGAGGGGAAGAAGAGACTAGGAAGAGACTAGGGAGAGACAGTAACAGAGGGAAGAGGAAGAGACTAGGGAGAGACAGTAACAGAGGGAAGAGGAGGAAGAGACTAGGGAGAGACAGTAACAGAGGGAAGAGGAGGAAGAGACTAGGAGAGAGACAGTAACAGAGGGAAGAAGGAGGAAGAGACTAACAGAGGGAAGAGAGAGACAGACAGTAACAGAGGGAAGAGGAAGAGACTAGGAGAGAGACAGTAACAGATGGAAGAGGAAGAGACTAGGAGAGAGACAGTAACAGAGGGAAGAGGAAGAGACTAGGGAGAGACAGTAACAGAGGGAAGAGGAGGAGGGAGAGACAGACTAGACTAGGAGAGAGACAGTAACAGAGGGAAGAGGGAAGAGGAAGAGACTAGGGAGAGGAAGACAGTAACAGAGGGAAGAGGAAGAGACTAACAGAGGGAAGAGGAAGAGACTAGAGAGACAGTAACAGAGGGAAGAGGAAAGAGGAAGAGACAGTAGGAAGAGACTAGGAGAGAGACAGTAACAGAGGGAAGAGGAAGAGACTAGGGAGAGACAGTAACAGAGGGAAAGAGGAAGAGACTAGAGAGAGAGACAGTAACAGAGGGAAGAGGAAGGAAGAGACTAGGGAGAGAGACAGTAACAGAGGAAGAAGAAGGAAGAGACAGTAACAGAGGGAAGAGGAGAGAGACAGTAACAGAGGGAAGAGGAAGAGACTAGGGAGAGACAGTAACAGATGGAAGAGGAAGAGACTAGGAGAGAGACAGTAACAGATGGAAGAGGAGGAAGAGACTAGGAGAGAGACAGTAACAGATGGAAGAGGAGGAAGAGACTAGGGAGAGACAGTAACAGATGGAAGAGGAGGAAGAGACTAGGAGAGAGACAGTAACAGATGGAAGAGGAGGAAGAGACTAGGGAGAGACAGTAACAGAGGGAAGAGGAGGAAGAGACTAGGAGAGAGACAGTAACAGAGGGAAGAGGAGGAAGAGACTAGGAGAGAGACAGTAACAGAGGGAAGAGGAGGAAGAGACTAGGAGAGAGACAGTAACAGAGGGAGGAGGAGGAAGAGACTAGGAGAGAGACAGTAACAGAGGGAGGAGGAGGAAGAGACTAGGAGAGAGACAGTAACAGAGGGAAGAGGAGGTAGAGACTGTCCGCCACCCAGACCCCTGTCCGCCACCCAGACCCCTCTCCGCCACCCAGACCCCTCTCCGACACCCACCCAGACACCTCTCCGCCACCCAGACACCTCTCCGCCACCCAGACACCTCTCCGCCACCCAGACACCTCTCCGCCACCCAGACACCTCTCCGCCACCCAGACACCTCTCCACCACCCACCACTCCACCACCCAGACACCTCTCCACCACCCAGACACCTCTCCACCACCCAGACACCTCTCCACCACAGTTCAGACAGACTTTCTCTCTCCTAATCTTTCCTTAGACATCCATATGATGTAGCTCTATAAATATTCCCTCCCTTCTTTTCCTCCCTCTCTTCCCCCAATAAATCCAGGGAGCATAGCTGTGAATTATGGATCGGGGAATTAGAGAGGAGCATTTTCCACAGAAAAGGTTGGAGAGGAGACTGAACGAGGGAGAGGGAGAGGGAGGGGGAGAAAGGGAGGCCGTTTGTTTTGGGTGTTAGCATCTCTGCAGTGCAGGGCATTAGCGCGTCATGAATGTGAGGGGGAATCTACCTGTCTCCCGTGCTTAAGTGGTCTATACATCTTCTCTCATCTCTTACATGCCCTCTGTGTGATGCCATGCGTCCAGCATGACTGATTGACAGACTGTTTGTTGCCGAGCTGCAATAGTGTAACTTTTTTCTGTTTGTTGCCGAGCTGCAATAGTGTAACTTTTTTCTTTCAGTGTTGCTTTGAGAAACTGTTAATGTCACATAGTGTTGGCAGAGTGGTCTCTAGTGTGCATGCATGTGCTCACACACACACACACACACACACACACACACACACACACACACACACACACACACACACACACACACACACACACACACACACACACACACACACACACACACACACACACACACACACACACACACCTTCAAGCTGCAGGGTTTGTGTTAGTTTTAGAGGTCAGATGAATCAACGGTGCTCTTTGTCTTTTTCCTTTAGAAGCTGTATGAATTCACCTTGTTTTCATCCATCCCATAATTGTGACAAACCCTGTTGCCCGGCCAACCGACAGTCCTACAGACCCAGTAATCACCTGAACAATAGTCACTTTGGGCTTTGAGGTTCTGTTTTGTTGGAATGCTCGGAAGCTCAGCAGTCAATCTCTGCTGAAGTCTGTTTCTAAAGTCCCTAAGGTTGTACCCTGGTTAGGGTCACGTGGGGAACAGTCGCTTGAGCAGATTAGTGTATGCCATTGTGCCAACAGAACACACATACATAACCACACACACACGTGGCCAGGTGACTGGGTCAGGATTACACAGATGTTCACACTGAAACTCTTCTGCCCCGTTTCCCGTCTCTGATTGGGTGTATTTGAATGGGATTTCATTTGGCGTGATGTGTGTTTGATTGGCACTGTGTGATCCGCTTTTGTGCGTGCGTGCGTGCGTGCGTGCGTGCGTGTGTGTGTGTGTGTGTGCTCCTTTGTCTGCGGATCCACCGAGTCATTTTTTTTTATCACAGGGAGAATAAGATGGGAATTGAATTAACCCAATATCTTCTAAAGCCAACGTGTTGCTATGAGGATACTAAAGAAACCATCAACTAGCTTGTTACTAACATTATTATAGAGCCCCACTAGGAATGAATGGAAGATGCCAATTCACATAGAAGTAGAGAAATCCAATGTTTCACTTTCTTTCTCCTCTCCCTCCCTACCTACATCCCTCCTTCCCTCCCTACCTTACCCTGTAGGCCTGGGCTGAAGCCCCCTACACACACACCTCCCCTACCTACCCTACATCCCTCCCTACCTACCCATCCCTCCTTCCCTCCCTACCCTGTAGGCCTGGGCTGAAGCCCTACACACACCCTCCTTCCCTCCCTACCTACATCCCTCCCCCTACCTACCTACATCCCTCCTTCCCTACCTACCTACATCCCTCCTTCCCTACCTACCTTACCCTGTAGGCCTGGGCTGAATACACACACACACCACTCCCCATACCTACCTACATCCCTCCTTCCCTACCTACATCCCTCCCTACACTCCCCTACCTACCTACATCCCTCCTTCCCTACCTACCTTACCCTGTAGGCCCTGAAGCCCTACACACACACACATCCACTCCCCATACCTACCTACATCCCTCCTTCCCTACCTACCTTACCCTGTAGGCCTGGGCTGAAGCCCTACACACACCCACTCCCCATACCTACCTACATCCCTCCCTACCTACCTACCTACATCCCTCCCTACCTACCTACCTACCTATCCCTCCTTACACACACACACATACCTCCCCATACCTACCTACATCCCTCCTTCCCTCCCTACCTACCTTACCCTCCTGGGCTGAAGCCCTACACACACACACACATACACTCCCCATACCTACCTACATCCCTCCTTCCCTACCTACCTTACCCTGTAGGCCTGGGCTGAAGCCCTACACACACACACATACACTCCCCATACCTACCTACATCCCTCCTTCCCTACCTACCTTACCCTGTAGGCCTGGGCTGAAGCCCTACACACACACACATACACTCCCCATACCTACCTACATCCCTCCTTCCCTACCTACCTTACCCTGTAGGCCTGGGCTGAAGCCCTACACACACACACATACACTCCCCATACCTACCTACATCCCTCCTTCCCTACCTACCTTACCCTGTAGGCCTGGGCTGAAGCCCTACACACACACACATACACTCCCCATACCTACCTACATCCCTCCTTCCCTACCTACCTTACCCTGTAGGCCTGGGCTGAAGCCCTACACACACACACACATACACTCCCCATACCTACCTACATCCCTCCTTCCCTACCTACCTTACCCTGTAGGCCTGGGCTGAAGCCCTACACACACACACATACACTCCCCATACCTACCTACATCCCTCCTTCCCTACCTACCTTACCCTGTAGGCCTGGGCTGAAGCCCTACACACACACACACTCCCCATACCTACCTACATCCCTCCTTCCCTACCTACCTTACCCTGTAGGCCTGGGCTGAAGCCCTACACACACACACATACACTCCCCATACCTACCTACATCCCTCCTTCCCTACCTACCTTACCCTGTAGGCCTGGGCTGAAGCCCTACACACACACACATACACTCCCCATACCTACCTACATCCCTCCTTCCCTACCTACCTTACCCTGTAGGCCTGGGCTGAAGCCCTACACACACACACACACATACACTCCCCATACCTACCTACATCCCTCCTTCCCTACCTACCTTACCCTGTAGGCCTGGGCTGAAGCCCTACACACACACACTCCCCATACCTACCTACATCCCTCCTTCCCTACCTACCTTACCCTGTAGGCCTGGGCTGAAGCCCTACACACACACACATACACTCCCCATACCTACCTACATCCCTCCTTCCCTACCTACCTTACCCTGTAGGCCTGGGCTGAAGCCCTACACACACACACATACACTCCCCATACCTACCTACATCCCTCCTTCCCTACCTACCTTACCCTGTAGGCCTGGGCTGAAGCCCCACACACACACACATACACTCCCCATACCTACCTACATCCCTCCTTCCCTACCTACCTTACCCTGTAGGCCTGGGCTGAAGCCCACACACACACACACATACACTCCCCATACCTACCTACATCCCTCCTTCCCTACCTACCTTACCCTGTAGGCCTGGGCTGAAGCCCTACACACACACACATACACTCCCCATACCTACCTACATCCCTACCCTTCCCTACCTACCTTACATCCCCTTCCCTACCTACCTTACCCTGGGCTGAAGCCCTACACACACACACATACACTCCCCATACCTACCTACATCCCTCCTTCCCTACCTACCTTACCCTGTAGGCCTGGGCTGAAGCCCTACACACACACACATACACTCCCCATACCTACCTACATCCCTCCTTCCCTACCTACCTTACCCTGTAGGCCTGGGCTGAAGCCCTACACACACACACATACACTCCCCATACCTACCTACATCCCTCCTTCCCTACCTACCTTACCCTGTAGGCTGGGCTGAAGCCCTACACACACACACATACACTCCCCATACCTACCTACATCCCTCCTTCCCTACCTACCTTACCCTGAAGCCCACACACACACACACATACACTCCCCATACCTACCTACATCCCTCCTTCCCTACCTACCTTACCCTGTAGGCCTGGGCTGAAGCCCTACACACACACACATACACTCCCCATACCTACCTACATCCCCTTCCCTACCTACCTTACCCTGTAGGCCTGGGCTGAAGCCCTACACACACACACATACACTCCCCATACCTACCTGCATCCCTCCCTACCTTACCCTGTAGGCCTGGGCTGAAGCCCTACACACACACACATACACTCCCCATACCTACCTACATCCCTCCTTCCCTACCTACCTTACCCTGTAGGCCTGGGCTGAAGCCCTACACACACACACTCCCCATACCTACCTACATCCCTCCTTCCCTACCTACCTTACCCTGTACCCTGGGCTGAAGCCCTACACACACACACATACACTCCCCATACCTACCTGCATCCCTCCCTCCCTACCTTACCCTGTAGGCCTGGGCTGAAGCCCTACACACACACACACACACTCCCCTACCTACCTACATCCCTCCCTCCCTACCTACCTTACCCTGTAGGCCTGGGCTGAAGCCCTACACACACACACACACACACACACACACTCCCCATACCTACCTACATCCCTCCCTCCCTACCTACCTTACCCTGTAGGCCTGGGCTGAAGCCCTACACACACACACATACACTCCCCATACCTACCTCCCTCCCTACCTACCTTACCCTGTAGGCCTGGGCTGAAGCCCTACACACACACACACACACTCACTCACACTTTTGTATTGCTATCTTTATGGGGACTAAATGATGATTCCCATCCAAAATCCTATTTTCCCTAATCCTAAAACTATACCTAAACCTGCAGCTGGCCGCGACCGGGAGGTCCGTGGGGTGACACACAATTGGCCTAGCGTCGTCCGGGTTGGTGAGGGTTTGACCGGCAGGGATATCCTTGTCTCATTGAGCACCAGCGACCGCTGTGGCGGGCCGGGTGCAGTGCACGCTAACCAAGGTTGCCGGGAGCACCGTGTTTCCACATTGGTGCGGCTGGCTTCCGGGTTGGAGACACGCTGTGTTAAGAAGCAGTGCGGCTTGGTTGGGTTGTGTATCGGAGGACGCATGACTTTCAACCGTCGTCTCTTCCGAGCCCGTACGGGAGTTGTAGCGACTAACAATTGGATACCACGAAATTGGGGAGAAAAAAACAAAAAAACTATACCTAAACCTAACCCCTAACCCCTAATCCTAAAACTATACCTAAACCTAACCCCTAAACCCTAATCCTAAAACTATACCTAAACCTAACCCCTAACCCCTAATCCTAAAACTATACCTAAACCTAACCCCTGAACCCTAATCCTAAAACTATACCTAAACCTAACCCCTAACCCCTAATCCTAAAACTATACCTAAACCTAACCCCTAACCCCTAATCCTAAAACTATACCTAAACCTAACCCCTAACCCCTAATACTAAAACTATACCTAAACCTAACCCCTAATCCTAAAACGATAACTATACCTAAACCTAACCCCTAATCCTAATCCTAAAACTATACCTAAACCTAACCCCTAATCCTAAAACGATAACTATACCTAAACCTAACCCCTAATCCTAATCCTAAAACTATACCTAAACCTAACCCCTAATCCTAATCCTAAAACTATATCTAAACCTAACCCCTAATCCTAAAACGATAACTATACCTAAACCTAACCCCTAATCCTAAAACTATACCTAAACCTAACCCCTAATCCTAACCTTAATTTTAACCCTTAACCTAACCCCATGCATATATTATATAAAAACAGACCGAGAGACTAAAGAAGAGTGGGAGGGTAGAGGGGAGGAAGTATGAGGGAGAAGATGTCGATTAAAGAGGAAGATGGAGGGTAGAAAGAGGGAGAGAAAAGATAAATAAGAGGAGGAGAGTGAAAGAAGACAGAGATAGTGATGAGTCTGAACCAAATGACCATCCATTACCCCTTCCATGATAATGACCACTGGACCTCTCTCCTCCTGCTCCTCCTCTTCCTCTCTCCTTCCTGCATCTCATCTCTTATCTTGTCTGCAGTGCAGTATGAGTCCAGTGACTAATGGCTACAGACCTATTATCTGGCCATAGACTCTCCCTCACTGAGACTCAGCTGAATACATAATGCAGCTCTTTCTAGATGAGCACCGGTGATATGCCAGCTATAGAGGGGATATAGAGGGGATATCTAGACGCTGCCTAGAGGGGGATAGACGCTGCCTATAGGGGATATCTAGAGGGGGCTGCCTATAGAGGGGGGATATCTAGACGCTGCCTATAGAGAGGGGGATATCTAGACGCTGCCTATAGAGGGGGATATCTAGACGCTGCCTATAGGGGGATATCTAGACGCTGCCTATAGAGGGGGATATCTAGACGCTGGGGATATCTAGACGCTGCCTATAGAGGGGGATATCTAGACGCTGCCTATAGAGGGGGGATATCTAGACGCCTGCCTATAGAGTGGGGATATCTAGACGCTGCCTATAGAGTGGGGATACGCTGCCTAGAGGGGACGCTGCCTATAGAGGGGGATATCTAGACGCTGCCTATAGAGTGGGGATATCTAGACGCTGCCTATAGAGGGGGATATCTAGACGCTGCCTATAGAGTGGGGATATCTAGACGCTGCCTATAGAGGGGGGGACGCTGCCTATCGCTGCCTATAGAGGGGGATATCTAGACGCTGCCTATCTAGAGCTGGGGATATCTAGATCGCTGCCTATAGAGTGGGGATATCTAGACGCTGCCTATAGAGGGGGGATATCTAGACGCTGCCTATAGAGTGGGGATATCTAGACGCTGCCTATAGAGTGGGGATATCTAGACGCTGCCTATAGAGTGGGGATATCTAGACGCTGCCTATAGAGGGGGATATCTAGACGCTGCCTATAGGGGGATATCTAGACGCTGCCTATAGAGGGGGATATCTAGACGCTGCCTATAGAGTGGGGATATCTAGACGCTGCCTATAGAGGGGGATATCTAGACGCTGCCTATAGAGTGGGGATATCTAGACGCTGCCTATAGAGTGGGGATATCTAGACGCTGCCTATAGGGGGATATCTAGACGCTGCCTATAGAGGGGGATATCTAGACGCTGCCTATAGGGGAGACGCTGCCTATAGGGGGATATCTAGACGCTGCCTATAGAGGGGGATATCTAGACCCTGCCTATAGAGTGGGGATATCTAGACGCTGCCTATAGAGGGGGATATCTAGACGCTGCCTATAGAGGGGGATATCTAGACGCTGCCTATAGAGTGGGGATATCTAGACGCTGCCTATAGAGTGGGGATATCTAGACGCTGCCTATAGAGGGGGATCTAGACGCTGCCTATAGAGGGATATCTAGACGCTGCCTATAGAGTGGGGATATCTAGACGCTGCCTATAGAGTGGGGATATCTAGACGCTGCCTATAGAGTGGGGATATCTAGACGCTGCCTATAGAGTGGGGATATCTAGACGCTGCCTATAGAGTGGGGATATCTAGACGCTGCCTATAGAGGGGGATATCTAGACGCTGCCTATAGAGTGGGGATATCTAGACTGCCTGCCTATAGAGTGGGGATATCTAGACGCTGCCTATAGAGTGGGGATATCTAGACGCTGCCTATAGAGTGGGGATATCTAGACGCTGCCTATAGAGGGGGGATATCTAGACGCTGCCTATAGAGTGGGGATGGGATATCTAGCTGTAATATCTCTATGCTTGTGACCCCTAGGCCTCTCTTGTCCTCGCTAGTCTTCCAGAGTCTTATCTCAAGGTGTTGTAGTTTTTAAAGGAGAGAAGAGGAGACTTGTTCCTGTGCTCTTTCTCTGTGTAATCTGCTGAGTAGGTGTGATTTATACAGAGCTCAAAAGAGGTGAATGGAGAGGCCATGGTCACATTCACCTCAGTATGCATGGAGAGAGAGACTTACCTACCTGACCAGTATTATAACCTCACAAGTTGGGTTGATAAATCCTAAAAAGCAGGCGGCATCCTGGACACCTCGGGTCCTTCCCAGAGGGAAAGATGGCAGGAAGACAGAAGGACTCCTTGTTAGTGTTATAAACACAATTCCTTTTCATGTATGTGAGTCTCAATACTGTCATCCTTCGTGCCTTTTCTGAAAGGAAAGTTGACGTGAATGCTGGCAGCCACATTGATGTTTCATTGATTTCTTCTGCCTCAGTTATTCAGGTGAAGGTGTCTATTCCCTCATCTCCTAGAGAGAAACAGGCCATGGAACAAAGAGAGCTAGTGTGTGTTAGTGACTGTGGACATTTTGGCTCTGCTCTGGGTTTCCTCTCACTCAGATGCCTGCTTTCTAGTTGTTGGATTGGAGGTGGTGTACTCAGACTGTTTACTTTTCTCTCTAACCTTCAGACCTACGCTTATTTGTTTAGCTGTTTTTTCCCCTCTTTGTGTGCTGTCAAAAGTGAGGCTATTCTTAGGTTGTCCCTCAGTTCCTCCCTCTCTCCTTCTCTCTCTCTCACTCCCTCTTTTTCTCCTCCTCCTGCTCTCCCTTCTCGCTCCAAAATGGCCCTCAGTTGGCATTGAGCTGCCACTCCCGGTTACTGCCACATGAGTCGGTGCTGGCAATCACATCACAGCAGCCTTTGATTGTGCTGACCTTTCCAGGTCGACGAGCCGATGCCTGATAATAACATTGTTTGATTGGTGGAGTGGAGATGTAATTGATTGATCCGCTCGCGATGTCTGCGGTCAAGGTTTACAGAAGAAGAGCGAGGGAAGCAGACGCAGGCGTGGATCCTGTGGGGTCCCTCTCTCCCTCCTTCTCCCCTTCTCCTTCCCCCCTCTCTTTGTGTCCAATGGGGGTAGAGGGGGATGGAGGGAGGAGGATAAGTAGGAAGATGGAGGATAGCAAGGTAATACCTTAAGTAGACTGTAACTCCTATACTCCTAACTTTAATCGCTATATCTATCTAATTACACACTAACTGTAATCCCTATCTATGTAACTACACAGTATTAACTGTAATCCGTGTCTATGTTACTACACAGTATTAACTGTAATCCCTGTCTGTTACTACACAGTATTAACTGTAATCCCTGTCTATGTTACTACACAGTATTAACTGTAATCCCTGTCTATGTTACTACACGGTATTAACTGTAATCCCTGTCTATGTTACTACACAGTATTAACTGTAATCCCTGTCTATGTTACTACACGGTATTAACTGTAATCCCTGTCTATGTTACTACACAGTATTAACTGTAATCGCTGTCTATGTTACTACACAGTATTAACTGTAATCGCTGTCTGTTACTACACAGTATTAACTGTAATCCCTGTCTATGTTACTACACAGTATTAACTGTAATCACTGTCTATGTTACTACACAGTATTAACTGTAATCCCTGTCTATGTTACTACACAGTA
>NW_024609812.1:35000-82500 GCF_018296145.1 Oncorhynchus tshawytscha
CTCATCTGGTCTGATACTAGGTGGACCCTCATCTGGTCTGATACTAGGTGGACCCTCATCTGGTCTGATCCTAGGTGGACCCTCGTCTGGTCTGATCCTAGGTGGACCTCTCTGGTCTCCTAGGTGGACCCTGATGATCCTAGGTGGACCCTCATCTGGTCTGATACTAGGTGGACCCTCATCTGGTCTGATACTAGGTGGACCCTCATCTGGTCTGATACTAGGTGGACCCCGTCTGGTCTGATACTAGGTGGACCCTCATCTGGGTGTGGACCCTCGTCTGGTCTGATCCTAGGTGGACCCTCATCTGGTCTGATCCTAGGTGGACCCTCATCTGGTCTGATCCTAGGTGGACCCTCATCTGGTCTGATACTAGGTGGACCCTCATCTGGTCTGATACTAGGTGGACCCTTGTCTAGTCTGATCCTAGGTGGACCCTCATCTGGTCTGATACTAGGTGGATACTAGGTGGACCCTCATCTAGTCTGATACTAGGTGGACCCTCATCTGGTCTGATACTAGGTGGACCTCATCTGGTCTGATACTAGGTGGACCCTCATCTGGTCTGATACTAGGTGGACCCTCATCTGGTCTGATACTAGGTGGACCCTCATCTGGTCTGATACTAGGTGGACCCTCATCTGGTCTGATACTAGGTGGACCCTCGTCTGGTCTGATACTAGGTGGACCCTCATCTGGTCTGACACTAGGTGGACCCTCATCTGGTCTGTCTAGGTGACCCTCATCTGGTCTGAGGTGGACCCCGTCTGGTCTGATACTAGGTGGATCCTCATCTGGTCTGATACTAGGTGGACCCTCATCTGGTCTGATCCTAGGTGGACTCATCTGGTCTGATCCTAGGTGGACCCTCATCTGGTCTGATACTAGGTGGACCCCCATCTGGTCTAGGTGGATCCTCATCTGGTCTGATACTAGGTGGATCCTCCTCTGATCTAGGTGGACCCTCATCTGGTCTCTAGGTGGATCATCTGGTCTGATACTAGGTGGACCCCCGTCTGGTCTGATACTAGGTGGACCCTCATCTGGTCTGATACTAGGTGGACCCTCGTCTGGTCTGATGGACCCTCGTTCTGGTCTACTAGGTGGACGTCCTGATACTCGTCTGGTCTGATACTAGGTGGACCCTCGTCTGGTCTGATCTAGGTGGACCCACGTCTGGTCTGATACTAGGTGGACCCTCGTCTGGTCTGATACTAGGTGGATCCCCGTCTGGTCTGATACTAGGTGGACCCTCATCTGGTCTGATACTAGGTGGACCCTCATCTGGTCTGATACTAGGTGGATCCTCATCTGGTCTGATACTAGGTGGATCCTCATCTGGTCTGATACTAGGTGGACCCTTGTCTAGTCTGATCCCAGGTGGACCCTTGTCTAGTCTGATCCTAGGTGGACCCTCGTCTGGTCTGATACTAGGTGGACCCTCGTCTAGTCTGATCCTAGGTGGACCCTCGTCTGGTCTGATCCTAGGTGGACCCTCGTCTGGTCTGATACTAGGTGGACCCTCATCTGGTCTGGTACTAGGTGGACCCTATCTGGTCTGACACTAGGTGGACCCTCGTCTGGTCTGGTCTGATACTAGGTGGACCCTCGTCTGGTCTGAATCTAGGTGGACCCTCATCTGGTCTGAATCTAGGTGGACCCTCATCTGGTCTGATACTAGGTGGACCCTCGTCTGGTCTGATACTAGGTGGACCCTCGTCTGGTCTGATACTAGGTGGACCCTTGTCTAGTCTGATCCCAGGTGGACCCTCGTCTG
Source organism: Oncorhynchus tshawytscha (assembly GCF_018296145.1). Taxonomy (NCBI): domain Eukaryota; kingdom Metazoa; phylum Chordata; class Actinopteri; order Salmoniformes; family Salmonidae; genus Oncorhynchus; species Oncorhynchus tshawytscha. The sequence goes on from NW_024609812.1 coordinate 36,778, forward strand.
GTCTGATACTAGGTGGACCCTCGTCTGGTCTGATACTAGGTGGACCCTCGTCTGGTCTGATACTAGGTGGATCCTCATCTGGTCTGATACTAGGTGGACCCTCATCTGGTCTGATACTAGGTGGATCCTCATCTGGTCTGATACTAGGTGGACCCTCGTCTGGTCTGATCCTAGGTGGACCCTCGTCTGTCTGATCTAGGTGGACCCTCATCTGGTCTGATACTAGGTGGATCCTCATCTGGTCTGATACTAGGTGGACCCTCGTCTGGTCTGATCCTAGGTGGACCCTCGTCTAGTCTGATCCTAGGTGGACCCTCATCTGGTCTGATACTAGGTGGACCCTCATCTGGTCTGACACTAGGTGGACCCTCGTCTGGTCTGATACTAGGTGGACCCTCGTCTGGTCTGATACTAGGTGGACCCTCGTCTGGTCTGAATCTAGGTGGACCCTCATCTGGTCTGAATCTAGGTGGACCCTCATCTGGTCTGATACTAGGTGGACCCTCGTCTGGTCTGATACTAGGTGGACCCTCGTCTGGTCTGATACTAGGTGGACCCACGTCTGGTCTGATACTAGGTGGACCCTCGTCTGGTCTGATACTAGGTGGACCCTCGTCTGGTCTGATACTAGGTGGACCCACGTCTGGTCTGATACTAGGTGGACCCATGTCTGGTCTGATACTAGGTGGACCCAGGTGCATTTTACAGACATGTTATTTAGTCCTGTCATAATAGTGGGGTGGTATTCATTAAGCATCAGGTATTTAACTCCAGTCTGATTAGGGCTGTTGTGTTCCTGATTAGCTTGTCTGTTTACGTGCTCCCAACGACATTCCCACAAATGGTCCCAAATCAGCCGACGAGGCACGCTCCACCCCGAGCAGCCCCACCCAAACAGACATATACACACCAGCCCCATCTAAAGATATGAGAGAGAGAGAGGGAAGGAAGGAACATATTATGGAAATGATGGGTGTCAAGTGCAAATTAGATTGGAACTTTGTGAAACAGCAGTATTGAGTATTGCCACCAGCTCCCTTGACAACTGCACTGAAACATGCGCGTGGCTTAATGAGAAAATTCCAAAGTGGCTCTTGAAAGTGTCTGTGACGCTGGAGAATGGAGTGGCATCTTTCTTTAATACTGACCTGCTGGGAGTCCGTTGGGTGTCATTGATATATGAATGGCGATCAGCCGTATTATAGCAAAACAATACTGTTATTCAACCAAAGCCTATATCCAATAGAGTGTTGTGATGAAACGACTTGTCTTTTAATGTGGCAATGCTTCTCTCAGAACTATTTCACTAGTCAAAACAAAAAGAAACACATTTACTTTACATTCCAAGTTTATTGAATGTTTTTCCCAAGGAAACACCCTCACCCAACGGCACCCTCACCCAACGGCACCCTCACCCAACGGCACCCTCACCCAACGGCACCCTCACCCAACGGCACCCTCACCCAACGGCACCCTCACCCAACGGCACCCTCACCCAACGGCACCCTCACCCAACGGCACCCTCACCCAACGGCACCCTCACCCAACGGCACCCTCACCCAACGGCACCCTCACCCAACGGCACCCTCACCCAACGGCACCCTCACCCAACGGCACCCTCACCCAACGGCACCCTCACCCAACGGCACCCTCACCCAACGGCACCCTCACCCAACGGCACCCTCACCCAACGGCACCCTCACCCAACGGCACCCTCACCCAACGGCACCCTCACCCAACGGCACCCTCACCCAACGGCACCCTCACCCAACGGCACCCTCACCCAACGGCACCCTCACCCAACGGCACCCTCACCCAACGGCACCCTCACCCAACGGCACCCTCACCCAACGGCACCCTCACCCAACGGCACCCTCACCCAACGGCACCCTCACCCAACGGCACCCTCACCCAACGGCACCCTCACCCAACGGCACCCTCCTCACCCTCAACGGCACCCTCACCCAACGGCACCCTCACCCAACGGCACCCTCACCCAACGGCACCCTCACCCAACGGCACCCTCACCCAACGGCACCCTCACCCAACGGCACCCTCACCCAACGGCACCCTCACCCAACGGCACCCTCACCCAACGGCACACTCACCCAACGACACACTCACCCAACGGCACCCTCACCCAACGACACCCTCACCCAACGCACCCTCACCCAACGGCACCCTCACCCAACGGCACCCTCACCCAACGGCACCCTCACCCAACGGCACCCTCACCCAACGCACACACTCACCCAACGGCACCTCACCCAACGGCACCCTCACCCAACGGCACCCTCACCCAACGGCACACTCACCCAACGACACACTCACCCAACGGCACCCTCACCCAACGACACCCTCACAGACTGAGACAGGCCACCCAAGCAGCATAGATCTGTTGCTATGGTTACGTGGAGGTTGCTGCAGTGTTGTCCCAGCGTCCTCTTAAGGTTACTATGACTCTGCCTGCCAATGACCTAAACACACTGTAACCTCTATGGAAGAATCTGCCCTGGTTTACCCTCATCTCTTTCTTAACGCTCGACTGCCCTCTCCCTTTCCCTCATTTACCCCCATCCTCCCCTCAGGTGAGGGCGTGCTTCTCTCCTCTCCTTTCCTCTGTCCTTTCTTTTCCTCCCCCATCGCCCTTCTCCTCCGCTCACTCAGAAATCAGAGGGCTTAATGACAGCAGGCATGTCCAGTCAGCTGACCCCAACTAACCTCCTAAACAGTGCAGGCACAACCATACTTGTGTGTGCGCTCACACACACACATTGCGCAAAAAGAACACACACACACACACACACACTGTCACTTCTCAGCAGAAGAACACAAGCAAAAGGTCAGAGGTCAAGGTTGTCTGTTCCTTCCCCCTCAGGGCATCTTCAGTTAGCTGCAACACAAACGCACAGCGTCAGACAGACAGACAGACAGACAGACAGCTCTGTACGTGATATGAAGAGATCTATAAATAATTGAACCCCCACATCATATTCATATCAGACAGTACTGCACACAGTAGCCTGTATGATATGGTAATGTCTGTGTGTGAGTGAGCCTCTGCCTTCTGAAGGGAAGCCATTCCATTCCAACCTGTGCTCTGTATTGGGATGTGTAGGTAACATCCTTGCTGTGGATATGACAGCCAAAGCACAGGGGTGACGCCCGCTGCTGGAATTGCATCTCATCGTCGACACGACTGCCCCCAAATACAGAGCCATGTCATTTTATTTGATTGATCCATTTCAGCAAGGCGTCACTATGGAGAAAAGGAACGGTGTGGGGGACACGGGGTCTGTGGGGACGGGGTGGCATAATAGGTTACTTTTCATACTCCTCAGGAGGTTAACAAATGTTCAATCATCCTCCTATTTTCTGTTCCTCTCTTCTTTTTCACCCCCCTCCCCTCTTTCCCTCCTCCCTCCTTCCCCGCTAGTCTTCGTCAGGGGGTCGTCCCTCGCTCCACCGTCCAGTCTTTCTTTATGGCAGTTTCTCTTTTCACCTTCAATCAGGCGGTGACTACCTGGTCCGGAGGATGGGGAGACCCTGCAGGGAAATAAAGGTCCAAATGCAATGCTGGGAGAGGGAGGGAGGGAGGGAGAACCTGCAGTGAAATAAAAGTCCAAATGCAATGCTGGGGGAGGGAGTGAGGCCCTGCAGTGAAATAAAGGTACAAATGCAATGCTGGGGAGGGGGGGAGGGCAGAAATATGCTGGGGGAGGGGCCCTGCAGTGAAATAAAGGTCCAAATGCAATGCTGGGGGGGAGGGAGGGAGGCCCTGCAGTGAAATAAAGGTCCAAATGCAATGCTGGGAGAGGGAGGGGGGAGGCCCTGCAGTGGTCCAAATGCAAGGGAGGGAGACCCTGCAGTGAAATAAAGGTCCAAATGCAATGCTGGGGGAGGGAGGGAGGCCCTGCAGTGAAATAAAGGTCCAAATGCAATGCTGGGGGAGGGAGGGAGGGGGGAGCGAGCTCGAGTGCATCCAGTCTATACATTTTGTCCAGAGCAATATGCAGGGAAGAAGAGGGTGTCATTTTGGGGACAGTCTTTGACCTTAATGCATCAAATCAAATGTATTTATTCAAATCACATTTTATTGGTCGAGTGCACATATTTAGCAGATGTGGTTAGCACGCACCTGTTTAGCACGCACTGCGCCCGGCACACCACAGGAGTCGCTACATCACGCACTAGTGACTCCTGTGGCGGGCCGGGATTAGTGCACACTGACACAGTCGCCAGGTGTACGGTGTTTCCTCCTACACATTGGTGCGGCTGGCTTCCGGGTTAAGTGTGTATTGTGTCAAGAAGCAGTTCGGCTTGGTTGGGTTGTGTTTCGGAGGACGCATGGCTCTCGACCTTCGCCTCTCCCGAGTCCGTACGGGAGTTGCAGCGATGAGACAAGACCTTAACTAGACTGATACCACGAAATTGGGGAGAAAAAGGGATAAGAAAAAGGCATCATATCTTTCACCTGGTCAGTCTGTCATGAAAATGTAGTTGTGTAGCTCTGTCATTACCAGAGGGCAAACTGACTGTCAATTTTAAGGCCCCAAGGCTTTTGTCTGAGCTTAGTCGAGGGTTACATGTTTTCTTGGAGGAAAGGGCAGCTCAGACACACTCTGTGTGTGTGTGTGTGTGGTTGTTTGTTTGTTTGTTTGTTTGTTTGTTTGTTTGTTTGTTTGTTTGTGTGTGTGTGTGTGTGTGTGTGTGTGTGTGTGTGTGTGTTTGTGTTTGTGTTTTGTGTGTTTGTTTGTTTGTTTGTTTGTTTGTGTGTGTGTGTGTGTACACACACGTGTTCCTAGTTCCAAGAAAGTCTCTTTTCTTTTTGGGGCGGTTTAAACCCCCCTCTAGGTGATCCAGATGGATCTGTGTTGATACATAACTCTAGCAGCCTCATTGATTTGTATCCCAGGGTCTGGTGCTTTACCCTCCTCGCTCCATCTAACTTCACCCCTCATCCTTGGTCCTGTAAGTTTGGCTTCAGTTTGACCCTGTTGGAGCCACCTTCTACTTAATAAATCACCCACTGTGTTCATTTGACATTGAGCTTCAAGTTTGAGAGGACTTGGATTTCTATGCTGAGATAGAAGGCTTTTCTCAGACAGTCAGAAGCTTATCTGACTATCTTGTCGTGGGAGAAGGGTCTAAAGGTGAAATAATTCTCAGCCCTGTTTTCACACGTAATGTCACCTTGAATTGAGTTTCAATCTCCTTTTACATGGTTCTCGAGCCAAAAAACGACTAAAAGAAAAATGTATGTCTTGTATGTATTCATATGGTCTTTAAGTGAGATAAGCTTCAAGGTGAAAGGTTGCCAGTACGTTAGCACATGCCCTTGTATAAACACCCTGCGGTGTTGCTATTTTACTTAATCCTCTCTGTTGTTATCCAACTGTTTCCTCTTCTCCACTTCCTTAAACAGCACCTGCAGGAAATAGCCTGTTTATTGCTTCCTGTAAATCCCAGTCTTGTAATTGGAAAAATGTCCAAACTATAAAGCATTCAGGAGCAGAGAGATACTGTATAGTGCAACAGCCTGGACCACACCTGCCTGTGACTAACTCATGGGGACTGATTGGGTCGTCAGCTACTGTACGAAGGAGGTGGATGGGGATGTGTATTGTGGGACGTTGGGTTCGGTACCCGTAAGTGAGGCATTTGCTCGCTCTTATTAGGAGTGTGAAGGGGAAATGGCTTCAGCCGTTCAGTTCAGCCGTTTTAAGCCTGGAGGACATGATTGGGCCCTTTCTGAAGAGCTTGAATTGCCCCAACTGTCCCAATGTCAATCACCCACATTCTCTCTATAGCCCCCCATTGAACAACCAACAGTGCAGAACAGCCCAATCACCTGCTTTCCCCTCCATAGACCTCCATTATATGTTATTATACAGTATGCACAAAGCAGCGATTTACCCCCATACACTCCCATTATAGAGGCCGTCCTCCCTCTGCTCTCAAGGCCTAATGGGTCAATCTCCCTGGTTTTCTACGAGCTGCCTGCCTCCTCTCAGACAACACTATTCAGAGGAAAACCACTGGGCCTTGGCAAAGAGATGCATTGTGCGGGCCAGGGCATTGGTGTGTGTGTGTAAGCTAGCTTGTGCAGTTTGTATATGTGTGTGTGTGTGTGTGTGTGTGTGTGTGTGTGGTATGTGTGTGCACCTGCCCATATGTTCTATTGTTTGAGGGGAAGTGTGTTGTTGCATAGCCACTACAGCCTGTAACTACCCTTATTGTCATGGACATTAGCATTGGTCATATCCACTACGGCCTGTAACTACCCTTATTGTCATGGACATTACCATGGGTCATATCCACTACGGCCTGTAACTACCCTTATTGTCATTAGCATGGGTCATATCCACTACGGCCTGTAACTACCCTTATTGTCATTAGCATGGGTCATATCCACTACGGCCTGTAACTACCCTTATTGTCATTAGCATGGGTCATATCCACTACGGCCTGTAACTACCCTTATTGTCATTAGCATGGGTCATATCCACTACGGCCTGTAACTACCCTTATTGTCATTAGCATGGGTCATATCCACTACGGCCTGTAACTCCTTATTGTCATTAGCATGGGTCATATCCACTACGGCCTGTAACTACCCTTATTGTCATTAGCATACGGCCTGTAACTACCCTTATTGCATTAGCATTATTGTCATTAGCATGGGTCATATCCACTACGGCCTGTAACTACCCTTATTGTCATTAGCATGGGTCATATCCACTACGGCCTGTAACTACCCTTATTGTCATGGACATTAGCATGGGTCATATCCACTACGGCCTGTAACTACCCTTATTGTCATTAGCATGGGTCATATCCACTACGGCCTGTAACTACCCTTATTGTCATTAGCATGGGTCATATCCACTACGGCCTGTAACTACCCTTATTGTCATGGACATTAGCATGGGTCATATCCACTACGGCCTGTAACTACCCTTATTGTCATGGACATTAGCATGGGTCATATCCACTACGGCCTGTAACTACCCTTATTGTCATGGACATTAGCATGGGTCATATCCACTACGGCCTGTAACTACCCTTATTGTCATGGACATTAGCATGGGTCATATCCACTACGGCCTGTAACTACCCTTATTGTCATGGACATTACCATGGGTCATATCCACTACGGCCTGTAACTACCCTTATTGTCATGGACATGAGCACAGTTATTTTATTTTCGGTGCTCCTGCAGTTAAATGAATACCCATATACATTGTATTTTCTCCACACTGGAAGAAGAGAGATGGGAGACAACAAGAGAGAGGAGAGCAGATAAAGGGGAGGAGAAATAGGCATGGGACAGAGGAAGAGAGGTTGGAGACAGAAAGAGTAGGAGAAACGTGAGAACTTGGAGACATAAAGGGGACAAAGGGAATGAGGAATGGGGAAGAGAGGTTGGAGAAACAAAGAGCAGTAGAAAAGACGAGAGGAGAAGAAAGAAGAGAGAGGAGGCCACAGGACCTGCATGGCTTCTGTGCGGGTGATTTGTCATGGTGGCGCGACGTCAGCTAAACGAGGCCATCTCATTTCCTGTTGACTGCAGGAAGCCCAGACGGTGGGGAGAGCCTGAGGTGATCAATCTCACCTGCTTTAATTGGTCTACACACCCACAGACAGGACCGGGCTCAAACACACACATATGCACACACACGGACACACACACACACAGAGAGAGGCATGGACACACGCTCACACACACTCCTACAAACTCTCAGACAGGTCTAGTACAGACACTGAGATTCACACAAACAAGGTGTTGTCCTTCGTCAGACGAGGGACCGGCATGACGTAGGAGTGACGCCACCTGTTGGAAACAATACCTTACTGTAACATACAGATTATGTTTAGCCTGTCGTGGTGATCAGATTTAAAGTGACATCATTCCAACAGTAGCACCATTATAACCTACACAATGGGGACAGTAACTCACTAAGGTGCATATAGGAAGACAATTCCCTCTGGGTTAGAATGAGGACAGTAGAAGTCCCATAGCACTCTTAGGAGAAAGACAGGGTTAGAATGAGTATATATAACTCCCATAGCCCTCTTAGGAGAAAGACGGGGTTAGAATGAGTATATATAACTCCCATAGCCCTCTTAGGAGAAAGACAGGGTTAGAATGAGGACAGTAGAACTCCCATAGCCCTCTTAGGAGAAAGACAGGGTTAGAATGAGTATATAGAACTCCCATAGCCCTCTTAGGAGAAAGACGGGGTTAGAATGAGGACAGTAGAAGTCCCATAGCCCTCTTAGGAGAAAGACAGGGTTAGAATGAGTATATATAACTCCCATAGCCCTCTTAGGAGAAAGACAGGGTTAGAATGAGGACAGTAGAACTCCCATAGCCCTCTTAGGTGAAAGACAGGGTTAGAATGAGGACAGTAGAACTCCCATAGCCCTCTTAGGTGAAAGACAGGGTTAGAATGAGGACAGTAGAACTCCCATAGAGACAGGGTTAGTTGGCTACTGTAGCTCTTCCTTCCTCACGTTCCTCCTCCTCCCTGTTAACCTGCCAATATGGCATCACACACATACACACACGTGATTGCCGTTAACTGGTGTAATAATTGTGTCGGGGTGAGAGAGGGCCGCAGACAGCGGGAGTCTGGGAGAGAGGTGGGTGTGTGTGTGGGACGACCATATGCATTTCACTCTGCCTCTCTTTGTCTGAGCGGGAGAAAACGATCAACACAACACACAGCGAGCAGGCTTTATACGGTAACCTACCGAGTAGAATCTTAATGCTCTCTCAATGCCATTTCTATCAGGAGATTCCAGTCAGACACTGGTGTTGTGAGGGATTGGTGGAGGAAGCTGTCATATTGCCATCTAGTGGCGATATGAGGCTCTACTGGTGCCTTGGGCATATTGTACAGCAACCTCGTCCTTGGGGTTGCAAAATTCCAGTGACTTCTCCAAAATTACCAGGTTTTTCAGGAATCCTGGTTGGAAGATCTCCAGAATCATGGGGGGAATAAGCAGGAAATCCGGTGTCCTCCAACCAGGACTTCGGGAAAACCATAGAATGTTGTGGAAGTCACCATCATTTTTCAACCCTACTCGTCCCTGAGTTCTGTTACTGGAGAGAGAGTTGACTGGAGGACTAGATTCCTTGTCCAGGGTCATTGAGGTGAATGTGTACTGCGGTGCTGACTGTGCTGATGTCACATAATGTCATCAGTTGGCTAAGCACTGTCAAGCCTGGAGTTATGTGTTTTATTGGGTGATTGGAAGTATTGACACACACACCACACACACACTTGTGCACAGACTTAGGCGCAGACACTCATCTCCAACAGTGTGTGTCCAGTCTCAGCAAGGTATGGCCTCCTTGGTGGCCAGAGTAATGGGAATTGGCCATGGCTGATAGGCCGGGGCCCAGGGGGAATTCTGGGAGATTTTAAATAGTTTATAATCTGTTTTGGCACGCTCTCTCTCCAGCATCCCACTCCAAATAGAAGTTTCCCTTAGGCACAGATCGAGGATCAGCTGAGCCTCTCCAAGTCCTAACCTTAATCATTTGGCAGGACACATAAAACTTACCTCAGATCATCGTCCTTCTACCTCTGAAAACAAGCATTATCGTTATAGTTTCAATACAGTAGATTAACAAGATGGGAGTTATATTAGATTTAGAGGGCACATTATTGGTGTAAGTGAGTTCTGAATGTTATTTTTATATCAACATACACAGGGAGGGTACTGCGCAGACGATTATCTAGCACTAAGCCTCGGGCTCCGACATCTGTTTCCTAAAGATAGTCAATTAGATGCTGTCTAGCACAATCAACGGCAGTCTCTGCTAATAAACTGGGGTTTTAGTGCGACTAGAAGAGCCGTTGGATCCAGAAGAGCCCTGCCCTAGGGAGAGGAAGAGCTGCTGCTCTCTGAGTCTGTCTCTTCACTAGTGGGTGTCTGGACTGATCAGTGATGGAGCCAGATCAGTGAGTGTGTGTGTGTGTGTGTGTGTGTGTGTGTGTGTGTGTGTGTGTGTTCGTGTTCGTGGCTTGGGTGTCAGTCTCATTAGCACATGGACTAATGAAGACTTCCTGTTGATGAGCCATTAAACCACTGACTGACTGTCCATCCCACTAGTCATTCTATTTCTGCTGCTGGACTAGCAAGACCATGGAACAGCTCTCGAATTATGGGACCTAATCTCCTTATTAAGAGTGAGCAATGCCTGCTGGCTGCCTCGGTGTGTGTGAAGGGGGGATGTGGGGGGTGTCTGTGGAGTCTGGACAGGGCCGAGACGACCTCAGGACAGTGTGTGTGTGTGTGTGTTAGGGGGATGAGTCTGAATGTGTGTGTGCAGAGGATGAAGACTGCTAATCAGATTTGCACGGTTATTAATTTGTATTTCCCAGACCGGAGCAGCGGCGTCCCACCACCATCACCACAATGTTGCCGTGGTGTTTCCGTGGTGATGAGACTCATGCTGTGCCCTGTGACATCATCTTCCCTGGGTGTTCTGCTCTCTCTGTTTGTGTCCCAAATGACACCTGATTCCCTTCATTGTGCACTACTGTTGACCAGGGTCTATAAGGAATAGGGTGGCATTTAGGACCTACTCACTGTCATTACCCAAACAACCTCTTTCAACACATGTTACATTGGATTCCACCATAGTAAACATATTATCTCAAACAGACCGCATTATTACATTCTGATCCGTTGAATAGGAAAGTTTCTAGGTTTAAAGGAGTTAATTTTCGTTGTGATTTAGTTGTAGACAGAATAGAGATTTAAATGACCTGGGCCAGTCACAGCTCCAGAAGTAGCCAAGACACTGGCTTACAGTAGTATTATTATGATGATGTGGGCAACTTGGCATTGTCAGTAGAACTGAGGTACACCATTATGTGTTGTCAAATTATTAGCTGAGAGTTACTGTAGCTCCTGTACCCTACTGCTACTGTGGAGGTGGCTTCCACCTTCTGAGAGTTACTGTAGCTCCTGTACCCTACTGCTACTGTGGAGGTGGCTTCCACCTTCTGAGAGTTACTGTAGCTCCTGTACCCTACTGCTACTGTGGAGGTGGCTTCCACCTTCTGAGAGTTACTGTAGCTCCTGTACCCTACTGCTACTGTGGAGGTGGCTTCCACCTTCTGACAGTTACTGTAGCTCCTGTACCCTACTGCTACTGTGGAGGTGGCTTCCACCTTCTGACAGTTACTGTAGCTCCTGTACCCTACTGCTACTGTGGAGGTGGCTTCCACCTTCTGACAGTTACTGTAGCTCCTGTACCCTACTGCTACTGTGGAGGTGACTTCCACCTTCTGACAGTTACTGTAGCTCCTGTACCCTACTGCTACTGTGGAGGTGGCTTCCACCTTCTGACAGTTACTGTAGCTCCTGTTCCCTACTGCTACTGTGGAGGTGGCTTCCACCTTCTGACAGTTACTGTAGCTCCTGTACCCTACTGCTACTGTGGAGGTGGCTTCCACCTTCTGACAGTTACTGTAGCTCCTGTTCCCTACTGCTACTGTGGAAGTGACTTCCTCCTTCTGACAGTTACTGTAGCTCCTGTACCCTACTGCTACTGTGGAGGTGGCTTCCACCTTCTGACAGTTACTGTAGCTCCTGTACCCTACTGCTACTGTGGAGGTGGCTTCCACCTTCTGACAGTTACTGTAGCTCCTGTACCCTACTGCTACTGTGGAGGTGGCTTCCACCTTCTGACAGTTACTGTAGCTCCTGTACCCTACTGCTACTGTGGAGGTGGCTTCCTCCTTCTGACAGTTACTGTAGCTCCTGTACCCTACTGCTACTGTGGAGGTGGCTTCCTCCTTCTGACAGTTACTGTAGCTATTTTACTCTACTGCTGCTATAGTTTTTTCTAATTTATGGGCAATTCACAACATATATTGTCATTACATTTTTTTTTTAAACAAATCTAAATAAAATTTGTTGTACAATTAAAGGTTTTCAAACACTCCGCAATAATCGAATGGATTTGGGGTTTGTGCAATGATACCCAGACTAAATATAATCCTTCCACAACCATAATACCCATTCATTATTTTATTATTTTATCAAAATAGTTTCATCTGCTTTTTTTTGCTATCGTCACTGATTTGGCTTTCACGTCGGTCTATGAAAATGTACCTTTTGTTACCAATTTAACCAGAACCATTTACAATCCACATTCACTAATCATGACTAACTTATTGTAGCAGGCATTAGGCTATAGAAAATTAGCACAGGTCTCATCAACAATCTCTCAAGCCCATGTGCTATTGAGTAGCCAGCTAATCTTTATATTTCAAGTTTAGCCAACTTGGCTCTATTTTCTAGCTAACAAGGTTGACAGTTGAATTGTTATGAACACACCCTTCTGTCTGTCTCCATCTGTCTGAACAGCATGCTTTTCTGTCCACTCTGTTCAGATGTTGAAATCAAGTGTGTTTAGTATTTCTCAGAATGACAGTGAGTTGACAATTCCTTCTATATTGGTGTTTTATTGCACATTTATAAAACACAGACATGACAGCTAGTATCAAAGTCTTTGGTTAAAACACTGCTAGCGGTACGTGGTACAGCAATCCCGCGCACGACAAACTGAGCATTCATTTCCCAGAACCAATGTTCGTTGCTACTCCGGTTTTAGTAGTGTCTGCTCTGTGTGCAGTTTGAGGAGTTGAGACATACAAAGGGTATCGGTAGAGAAGTGAACTTCTCTTCTCTGACAATAAAATAAAGTCTCTGAGTTTCGATGACCTCAGATGCAAAACATCGAGTTGAAACCGCTTGTCAGAGAGGAAGAAGGAATCTCTCATCTTTGTTGTTGTGAATGGCAGGGGGAGGGGCTTTGTGTGTGTGTGTGTGTGTGTGTGTGTGTGTGTGTGTGTGTGTGAGTGAATGGAAGGTGCACACAGCACAGAAGGGAGAGAAGGAGACGAGACCAAAAAGACGACATGAAAACAACATTGTGATCCAGGCATGTGGAATATCATGCAGCCCTACTGTGGAGGTGGCTTACAACGTATGAAGATACAATGGGTCATTAGACTTATGTAAATATGTTTGTTGCCTGGCAACAGCCTGCTTGGCTACAGAGTGTGTGCGTGGGCATACATGTGTGTGTGTGTAAAGTAGGTAGAATGCCACAAAGTTGGCACCAGACTGTAGTATTAATTGAATGGACTTAATGCCATCATCAACATTCCTTTGAATGTTATCAGCCAATTTGATAAATATGTTACCTGGTTGTTAGGTCAATGTCTGGGTTAGCACCTGCACGTTAGCTAAGCGTCTGGACAAGCAGTTGAGTTACCTCAGTTGACTGCATGGTGACACAGGGCCAAGTCCTGAGGCTCAGCTCCAGATGGTTATTTGGACAGAGAGCGGCTTCGACTGCATCCATCCGTCCTCTCCCCAACATTATTCAAACGTTATCGCTCTCACCAACTAAGATCCATCTGTGCTCACACACACCATTCCAGATCCATCAACTTGCTGTGCATATTGAGACCATGACAATCGTAACAGGACATGATGTATCTTCTTGGTCTGCATGGAACGTTTACGCTGCAACTTGGGTTCTCGATCAATAACAACAACAGAAAATGCACATTTATTCAACGTTGTCAGCACTAATTATATTTAGAGTTATTGAGGGGTATTTAGTGATGTTCTGTGTATTTTAAGATGGGCTGGATGCCTGGTAGTCATTGTAGGCTCAACTTAAATTAGTCTACTATAGAGTTTCTACTTAGTGGCTTTAGCAGGAGCTGCAGTGGGAATCCATGAGGGATTTTTAGGAGACCTCTCCTTTCCTCTTACAGTTCACCTCTCTCACTCTCTCTCACAGTTCACCTCTCTCACTCTCTCTCTCTCTTACAGTTCACCTCTCTCTCTCTCTCTCTCTCTCTCTCTCACAGTTCACCTCTCTCACTCTCTCTCTCTCACAGTTCACCTCTCTCACTCTCTCTCTCTCACAGTTCACCTCTCTCAATCTCTCTCTCTCACAGTTCACCTCTCTCAATCTCTCTCTTACAGTTCACCTCTCTCAATCTCTCTCTCTTACAGTTCACCTCTCTCAATCTCTCTCTCTCACAGTTCACCTCTCTCTCTCTCTCTTACAGTTCACCTCTCTCACTCTCTCTCACAGTTCACCTCTCTCACTCTCTCTCACAGTTCACCTCTCTCACTCTCTCTCTCTTACAGTTCACCTCTCTCACTCTCTCTCTCTTACAGTTCACCTCTCTCTCTCTCTCACAGTTCACCTCTCTCTCTCTCTCTCTCACAGTTCACCTCTCTCAATCTCTCTCTTACAGTTCACCCTCTCTCTCTCTCTACAGTTCACCTCTCTCACTCTCTCTCTCTTACAGTTTCACCTCTCTCTCTCTCTCTCTCTCACAGTTCACTCTCTCTCTCTCTCTCTCACAGTTCACCTCTCTCTCTCTCTCTCTCACAGTTCACCTCTCTCAATCTCTCTCTCTTACAGTTCACCTCTCTCACTCTCTCTCTCTACAGTTCACCTCTCTCTCTCTCTCTCTCACAGTTCACCTCTCTCACTCTCTCTCTCTCTCAGTTCACCTCTCTCAGTTACAGTTCACCTCTCTCAATCTCTCTCTTACAGTTCACCTCTCTCAATCTCTCTCTTACAGTTCACCTCTCTCACTCTCTCTCTCTCACAGTTCACCTCTCTCAATCTCTCTCTCTTACAGTTCACCTCTCTCACTCTCTCTCTCTTACAGTTCACCTCTCTCATCTCTCTCTCTTACAGTTCACCTCTCTCTCTCTCTCTCTCTCTTACAGTTCACCTCTCTCTCTCTCTCTCTTACAGTTCACCTCTCTCACTCTCTCTTTTACAGTTCACCTCTCTCACTCACATCTCTCTCACTGCAGAAGACACATTTCAGTTGTTGTGCTACTCTCTCACTCTCTCTCTCTTACAGACACCTCTCTCTCTCTCTAGCCCAGTTCCCTCTATAGACACCTAGAGCCTTCTTTTACAGAGCCCACTCTAGCCCTCACTCACATCTCTCTCACTGCAGAAGACACATTTCAGTTGTTGTGCAACTGAGGTATCCACTCCCCCTCCCCTTTCTCTATAGACACCTAGAGCCTTCTACAGAGCCCTCTCTAGCCCTGCTGTCCCTTACTATAGACACCTAGAGCCTTCTACAGAGCCCTCTCTAGCCCTGCTGTCCCCCACTATAGACACCTAGAGCCTTCTACAGAGCCCTCTCTAGCCCTGCTGTCCCCCACTATAGACACCTAGAGCCTTCTACAGAGCCCTCTCTAGCCCTGCTGTCCCCTACTATAGACACCTAGAGCCTTCTACAGAGCCCTCTCTAGCCCTGCTGTCCCCCACTATAGACACCTAGAGCCTTCTACAGAGCCCTCTCTAGCCCTGCTGTCCCCCACTATAGACACCTAGAGCCTTCTACAGAGCCCTGTCTAGCCCTGCTGTCCCCACTATAGACACCTAGAGCCTTCTACAGAGCCCTGTCTAGCCCTGCTGTCCCCACTATAGACACCTAGAGCCTTCTACAGAGCCCTCTCTAGCCCTGCTGTCCCCCACTATAGACACCTAGAGCCTTCTACAGAGCCCTCTCTAGCCCTGCTGTCCCCACTATAGACACCTAGAGCCTTCTACAGAGCCCTGTCTAGCCCTGCTGTCCCCCACTATAGACACCTAGAGCCTTCTACAGAGCCCTGTCTAGCCCTGCTGTCCCCCACTATAGACACCTAGAGCCTTCTACAGAGCCCTGTCTAGCCCTGCTGTCCCCCACTATAGACACCTAGAGCCTTCTACAGAGCCCTGTCTAGCCCTGCTGTCCCCCACTATAGACACCTAGAGCCTTCTACAGAGCCCTCTCTAGCCCTGCTGTCCCCCACTATAGACACCTAGAGCCTTCTACAGAGCCCTCTCTAGCCCTGCTGTCCCCCACTATAGACACCTAGAGCCTTCTACAGAGCCCTCTCTAGCCCTGCTGTCCCCCACTATAGACACCTAGAGCCTTCTACAGAGCCCTCTCTAGCCCTGCTGTCCCCCACTATAGACACCTAGAGCCTTCTACAGAGCCCTCTCTAGCCCTGCTGTCCCCACTATAGACACCTAGAGCCTTCTACAGAGCCCTCTCTAGCCCTGCTGTCCCCCACTATAGACACCTAGAGCCTTCTACAGAGCCCTCTCTAGCCCTGCTGTCCCCCACTATAGACACCTAGAGCCTTCTACAGAGCCCTCTCTAGCCCTGCTGTCCCCACTATAGACACCTAGAGCCTTCTACAGAGCCCTCTCTAGCCCTGCTGTCCCCCACTATAGACACCTAGAGCCTTTCGTTCGTTCTTTCTTTCCTTCCTTCTTTCTTTCGTTCGTTCTTTCGTTCTTTTTTTTCTTTCTTTCTTTCCCCTCCCCTCCCCTCCCCTCCCCTCCCCTCCCCTCCCCCCCTCCCCTCCCCTCCCCTCCCCTCCATTGCTCCATAGTTCCAACTCTGAATATATCTGTCCCCCTTCACCCTGACGTGAAGGATTTGATTTATTTGTGTGTGTTAAGCTGTTGAGGACACACTCGCTCTGCGTGGAGGTGTGTGTGTGTGTGTGTGTGTGTGTGTGTGTGAGACAGGCCTAGTGATTATCAGTGATTCCTTGACAGATGAGGTGTGTATGGTGCTCCCCAGCCCTTACATTGCTGTGTGACCCTATCTGACCAACTCGACAGCTAGTTAAACACTCACCCATGTAGATCGGAGGACGCCAGTGTTTTCAAGGACTTATCCCGAGCAGTTTGTCCAAGTTGTCCTGGAAACATCCTGGCACGTTATCGCCCTTTAACTCTTAACTTTTCTAAAAGTATGAATACAGTCTGCACGCCAATTATTCTCTCCAAATGACTTCCCAATACTACCACTCATTCCAGTAACACAATTCCCCTCTGTTTATTTAATGGGAATACATTATCACCTCCTTATCATGGGTCTTACAGCATCTGTGTAGTGCAGCTAGTGGAACTACTTCTTACGTTCCTAGAGGGGTTAAATGAGGAAGACACATTTCAGTTGAAGGCATTCAGTCGTACAACTGACGAGGTATCCCCCTGTCCAGGTTAACATTGCTGTAGCCTTCCTGGACAGTTTCTCTAATGATGGCTCAAGGTTCTCTAACGTTGCACTAACATTCCTGTCCAGTCTCTCTGTTTCACCCCATATGTTTATCCAGGCTAATGTTGCCGCAACGTTCCTCTCCACTCTCTCTAACGTTCCCTCAACATTGTCCCCCCCCCCAAGGTTCATCAATGAGACAGAGCAGAACATGGGTTCACCGGGGCTGGCCAAGCAGTGCCAGCTCCGGACCTTCCTGACCTACTACATCAACGACCTGTTCCTGCACCAGGTCAGAACAGAGATCAACAAGGAGATCCGGGCCGTCAGCAAGACAGCAGACCCACTGAAAGTCCTGGCTAGTGCTGATACTATGAAGGTCCTGGCGGTGCAGAGGCCCCTGCTGCAGGTGAGGGGGGCCGGGAACACACACTCGCAGGACACACACACACACTCGCAGGACACACACGCAGGACGGACACACACACACACACACACGCAGGACACACACACACTCGCAGGACACACACACACACTCGCAGGACGGACACACACACACACACTTGCAGGACGGACACACACTCGCAGGACGGACACACACACACTCGCAGGACACACACACACACTCCCAGGACGGACACACACACACACGCAGGACACACACACACACTCGCAGGACGGACACACACACACACACGCAGGACACACACACACTCGCAGGACACACACACACACTCGCAGGACGGACACACACACACACACGCAGGACGGACACACACTCGCAGGACGGACACACACTCGCAGGACGGACACACACACATTTGCAGGACGGGGACACACACTCGCAGGACGGACACACACACACTCGCAGGACGGACACACACACACTCGCAGGACGGACACACACACACTCGCAGGACGGACACACACACACTCGCAGAACGGACACACAGACACTCGCAGGACACGCATATTCGCAAGTGGGTACATAATATGATATGGTAAACATGGAAATCATACAACTGTCTGTGTGGACATATTTATACAGACACGTATGCTTACTTACTTCTGCTCATACTTTGTTTCCTGTTCACAACCTGTTCACAACCTATTCACAACCTGTTCACAACCTATTCACAAGATCAACATTCTTCATTTATGTTATGGTGTACATTTCTATTTGAGTCATTTAGCAGACGTTCTTATACAGAGAGACTTACAGTTGGTGAATTCATCAGTTAGTATACGCCCAGGTAATAGTTTCCTTTGGACTTTGTGAGGTTTCCAAAGCCACCTCGCTCGCTCTCTCTCGTTCTCTCTCTCTCGTTCTCTCTCTCTTCTCTCTCTCTCTCTCTCGTTCTCTCTCTCTCTCTCTCGTTCTCTCTCTCGCTCTCTCTCATTCTCTCTCTCTCTCTCTCTCGTTCTCTCTCTCATTCTCGCTCTCTCTCATTCTCGCTCTCTCGTTCTCTCTCGCTCACAAATGTTCTCTTACACACACAGTGATACTTAGCAGCCACCCACCCACCTATCTCACAGAATCATAATTGTCTCTGAAACAGCATTTGATTCTCCCTGACCCCGTAGAAGCAGTTAATTGGTGGTTATAGAATATAGACACACACACACACCCCGGTACCCATTTCCTCCAGCACAGGAAGTGGGCCTATCATCTCCATGGATACCACTTACTGCTCATGCTCACCTAGCTCCTCCCCTATTAAAGATGAGATCAATCATGAGATCGATCACTTCTCACAGCAATGTGTTCCCCAGATCAGATATGTAACAGTGGATGTTATGCATCTCAAAGCTAGTCTCTGTGAATACTCTACAGTAGTGTATAAAGAATGAGTCTTCTCATACGGCCGTATGCCGACACATTGACCGTTACCATAAATACCTACACTGTTGATTCTTCTTCTTCAGTGTCTACCTGCATGTTTAGGCTATAGCTATAGTGGCTGTGTTAATGTGTGGATGCTACTGTTAGTGTGTGTGTGTGTGTGTGTGACTGCGTATATGTGTGCGTGTACCTGTTTTAGTCAATTAGTCCAGAGATGGTGAAGTGTCATCTAGAATACAGAGATGGTGAAGTGTCGTCTAGAATACAGAGATGGCGAAGTGTCGTCTAGAATACAGAGATGGCGAAGTGTCGTCTAGAATACAGAGATGGCGAAGTGTCGTCTAGAATACAGAGATGGCGAAGTGTCGTCTAGAATACAGAGATGGCGAAGTGCCGTCTAGAATACAGAGATGGCGAAGGGCCGTCTAGAATACAGAGATGGCGAAGGGCCGTCTAGAATACAGAGATGGCGAAGGGCCGTCTAGAATACAGAGATGGCGAAGGGCCGTCTAGAATACAGAGATGGCGAAGGGCCGTCTAGAATACAGAGATGGCGAAGGGCCGTCTAGAATACATGTGGCCCTCGGAGTGAGTTAAAGGGTAAGAGACATTATGTGGAATCTGTCACCATAAAGGTTTCTGGGTGTGCCTATTTGTATTTATTATGGATCCCCATTAAGCAGCTACTCTTCCTGGGATCCAGCAGTTTATACCATTTTAAAAACATAACAATACATTCACAGATTTCACAACATACTGTGTGCCCTAAGGCCCCTACTCCACCACTACCACATATCTACAACACACTGGGCCCAGCAGGTTTATACCATTTTAAAAACATACCACTACCACAGATTTCACAACACACTGTGTGCCCTCAGGCCCCTACTCCACCACTACCACATATCTACAACATACTGTGTGCCCTAAGGCCCCTACTCCACCACTACCACATATCTACAACACACTGTGTGCCCTAAGGCCCCTACTCCACCACTACCACATATCTACAACACACTGTGTGCCCTAAGGCCCCTACTCCACCACTACCACATAGTGTGTGTATAGTGTTTATGTTATTATGTTATCGTGTGTGTGTGTGTGTGTGTGTGTGTGTGTGTGTGCACGTGTGTGTGTGTGTGTGTGTGTGTGTGTGTGTGTGTGTGTGTGTGTGTGTGTGTGTGTGTGTGTGTGTGTGTGTGTGTGTGTGTGTGTGTGTGTGTGTGTGTGTGAGAGAATGTCCAGTGATGATTTTTTTTTTTTTTACATTTAGAAAGTTTACATAGAAAATACAAGTCAGCTGGATGTAACGAGGTCAGCTGGATGTAATGAGGTCAGCTGGATGTAATGAGGTCAGCTGGATGTAATGAGGTCAGCCGGATGTAACGAGGTCAGCCGGATGTAACGAGGTCAGCCGGATGTAACGAGGTCAGCCGGATGTAACGAGGTCAGCCGGATGTAACGAGGTCAGCCGGATGTAACGAGGTCAGCCGGATGTAACGAGGTCAGCCGGATGTAACGAGGTCAGCCGGATGTAACGAGGTCAGCCGGATGTAACGAGGTCAGCCGGATGTAACGAGGTCAGCCGGATGTAACGAGGTCAGCCGGATGTAACGAGGTCAGCCGGATGTAACGAGGTCAGCCGGATGTAACGAGGTCAGCCGGATGTAACGAGGTCAGCCGGATGTAACGAGGTCAGCCGGATGTAACGAAGTCAGCCGGATGTAACGAGGTCAGCCGGATGTAACGAAGTCAGCCGGATGTAACGAGGTCAGCCGGATGTAACGAGGTCAGCGCGATGTCGTGATTTCAGCGGGATGTAATGATGTCACACCAAATACAACAAAAACGATAGTGTCTAATAAAACAAATGTTACTCATGAATACATGTACTTCCAACAGCCAGTGTGCTCTCCCACCTCTCAGGCAGCTTGTGAAAGCCAGCATGGATGGAATGCAATAATTGACTAATATTTGCCATATTGTAATAATTCTCATGTCATCATCATTTATTCCAACAACACTGTTTCCATCATCATTTGTCGCAATGAAGTTCGACCCCAAAAAATCCCCCCTGTCGAACAGATGACAATGTTGTCGTCTGCCACTTCCATTGCACCTGTCACAATGATTTTATTTTGTGACATTGCATTTGACGGAAGAACTTGGGTCAATGGAAACCTGCCTCGTGTGTCTCTCTCTCTCTCTCTCTGTATGTGTGTCTCTCTCTCTGTGTGTCTCTCTCTCTGTGTGTGTGTCTCTCTGTGTATGTGTGTGTTTCCACTCCAGAATGTGTATGTAGGTGTGTTTTAAGACAGTGTGTGTTTCCACTCCAGAATGTGTATGTACGTGTGTTTTAAGACAGTGTGTGTCTGCCCCTCTGTCTTTGTTAACTCTCCATTCAGAGTGAGAGAACACTGACAGTTCATTACAGCTCCTGGCTCGGAGTTCACTGGCGTTTGTTTACGATTATGACTTCTCCTTAACGAGGACTGCGGCATCTTGCTAATTACACTGCTAGGCTAATGAGCCTCTCTCCAGTTAGCGGGAGCTCCATAAAACGCTCCTTTTGTTTGGGGTTTTGGCTTTTTTAATTACGCCAATCAAAGAGGCCTGCCTGCTCCTTCCTCTACTGCCAGATACGCACATACAAGACCGAGGCCCTCGTGTGTGTGTGTGCGCGTGCATGCGTGCGAGAGAAGTCCAACCGATCCCCACTGTGTCCTGGCTGGTTGGTCTCAGTGTGACAGCGGGCCACTACTTTTAATGGGCTACTCCAGTCCTCAGTGCTCCCTGCTCACTCAAGATGGCAGGTGGCTTTATGGAGGAAAGAGACTGAAGGAGATGATACATGTCCCAGAGGTGGACAGCTATAGAACAATACATCCTTCTGTATCAGGGTTTTAAAGGGAAGCTGCTGTAGGTTAAAGGAGCTGTTCTTGCCGTTTAGATCATCACATTCCTTGTATGTGTTGGGTCTTTCTCAGGCCTAATGTAGATGGGAAATGGTGCATGCCTGCTGTTTGGGGGGAGGTCCATGCATGCGCACACACACAAGTGTGTTCCTACAGCAGGTGTTCTAAGAGTGGGGCCACACCACTGGCACTTGAACCAATGGGCTGAAGGGATAGAGAGACACATGTTGATACACTACATTAAACACACTCTCTACCTTGGCTGCCATCACACAGGAAACGGCAGGGGACCCCATTTATAGGTGCACCTGCCATCCACTCCACCACAACACACATGTATGTACATGGGGTTAGGGGGAAGGCATTAGTGGACATACCTGGTGGACACACAGAGTGGGTTGCTGTGTTTTGGGCTTGGGGGGAGATGTTGTTCCATCCAGACTCACATACAGCTGGGTAGCATTGTCATGGGGAGATGTACTGTACCCCCACACTGTAGTGTTAGCTGTTACCATATAGGACAACCCACCCTGGGATATCACTGGACATGGGCTCTTTTACCATATAGAACAACCCACCCTGGGATATCACTGGACATGGGCTCTGTTACCATATAGGACAACCCACCCTGGGATATCACTGGACATGGGCTCTGTTACCATATAGGACAACCCACCCTGGGATATCACTGGACATGGGCTCTGTTACCATATAGGACAACCCACCCTGGGATATCACTGGACATGGGCTCTGTTACCATATAGGACAACCCACCCTGGGATATCACTGGACATGGGCTCTGTTACCATATAGGACAACCCACCCTGGGATATCACTGGACATGGGCTCTGTTACCATATAGGACAACCCACCCTGGGATATCACTGGACATGGGCTCTGTTACCATATAGGACAACCACCCTGGGATATCACTGGACATGGGCTCTGTTACCATATAGGACAACCCACCCTGGGATATCACTGGACATGGGCTCTGTTACCATATAGGACAACCCACCCTGGGATATCACTGGACATGGGCTCTGTTACCATATAGGACAACCACCCTGGGATATCACTGGACATGGGCTCTGTTACCATATAGGACAACCCACCCTGGGATATCACTGGACATGGGCTCTGTTACCATATAGGACAACCCACCCTGGGATATCACGGGACATGGGCTCTGTTACCATATAGGACAACCCACCCTGGGATATCACTGGACATGGGCTCTGATACCATATAGGACAACCCACCCTGGGATATCACTGGACATGGGCTCTGTTACCATATAGGACAACCCACCCTGGGATATCACTGGACATGGGCTCTGTTACCATATAGAACAACCCACCCTGGGATATCACTGGACATGGGCTCTTTTACCATATAGGACAACCCACCCTGGGATATCACTGGACATGGGCTCTGTTACCATATAGGAAACCCACCCTTTATCACTGGACATGGGCTCTGATACCATACAGGGATACCCTGGGATATCTAGAGACATGGGCTCTGATACCATACAGGAACCCACCCTATATCTAGAGACATGGGCTCTGATACCATACAGGACAACCCACCCTGGGATATCACTGGACATGGGCTCTGTTACCATACAGAACAACCCACCCTGGGATATCAGAGACATGGGCTCTGATACCATACAGGAACAACCCACCCTATATCAGAGACATGGGCTCTGATACCATACAGGAATGCACCCTGGGATATCTAGAGACATGGGCTCTGATACCATACAGGACAACGACCCGTTATCAGAGACATGGGCTCTGATACCATACAGGAATGCTACGTTATCTAGAGACATGGGCTCTGATACCATACAGGAACAACGTTATCTAGAGACATGGGCTCTGATACCATACAGGAATGCTACGTTATCTAGAGACATGGGCTCTGATACCATACAGGAACGATACGTTATCTAGAGACATGGGCTCTGATACCATACAGGAACGATACGTTATCTAGAGACATGGGCTCTGATACCATACAGGAACGATACGTTATCTAGAGACATGGGCTCTGATACCATACAGGAACGATACATTATCTAGAGACATGGGCTCTGATACCATACAGGAATGCTACGTTATCTAGAGACATGGGCTCTGATACCATACAGGAACGATACGTTATCTAGAGACATGGGCTCTGATACCATACAGGAACGATACGTTATCTAGAGACATGGGCTCTGATACCATACAGGAACGATACGTTATCTAGAGACATGGGCTCTGATACCATACAGGAACGATACATTATCTAGAGACATGGGCTCTGATACTATACAGGAACGATACATTATCTAGAGACATGGGCTCTGATACTATACAGGAACGATACATTATCTAGAGACATGGGCTCTGATACCATACAGGAACGATACGTTATCTAGAGACATGGGCTCTGATACCATACAGGAACGATACATTATCTAGAGACATGGGCTCTGATACCATACAGGAACGATACGTTATCTAGAGACATGGGCTCTGATACCATACAGGAACGATACATTATCTAGAGACATGGGCTCTGATACCATACAGGAACGATACGTTATCTAGAGACATGGGCTCTGATACCATACAGGAACGATACATTATCTAGAGACATGGGCTCTGATACCATACAGGAACGATACGTTATCTAGAGACATGGGCTCTGATACCATACAGGAACGATACGTTATCTAGAGACATGGGCTCTGATACCATACAGGAACGATACATTTTAGTGTGTGAATGATATACAGTGCATTCAGAAAGTGTTCAGACCCCTTGACTTTCTCCACATTTTGTGGGGCATTACAACCTTATTCTAAAATGGATTAAATAAATATCCTCAGTATCCTCAAATATCCATCCTAAATATCCTCCTAAATATCCAAATATCCTCAATATCCTCATCTACACACAACGACATCACAATACCCCATAACGACATCACAGTACCCCCTAACGACATCACAATACCCCGTAACGACATCACAATTCCCCGTAACGACATCACAATACCCCGTAACGCCATCACAATACCCCATAACGACGAAGCGAAAACAGGTTTTTAGAATTGTTGTATTTACCTTATTTACATAAGTATTCAGACCCTTTGCTATGAGACTCGAAATTGAGCTCAGGTTCATCCTGTTTCCATTGATCATCCTTGAGATGTTTCTCCAACTTGATTGGAGTCCACCTGTGGTAAATTCAATTGATTGGACATGATTTGGAAAGGCACACACCTGTCTATATAAGGTCCCACAGTTGACAGTGCACGTCAGAGCAAAACCCAAGACATGAGGTCAAAGTCATTGTCGGTGGAGAATTATTTAAGGTCCCCAAGAACACAGTGGCCTCCATCATTCTTAAGTGGAATAAGTTTGGAACCACCAAGACTCTTCCTAGAGCTGACCTCCCGACCAAACTGAGCAATCGGGGGAGAAGGGCCTTGGTCAGGGAGGTGACCAAAAACACCATGGTCACTCTGACAGAGCTCCAGAGTTTCTCTGTGGAGATGGGAGAACCTTACAGAAGGACAACCATCTCTGCAACACTCCATCAATCAGGCTTTTATGGTAGAGTGGCCAGACGGAAGGCACTCCTTAGTAAAAGGCAGATGACAGCCTGCTTGGAGTTTGCCAAAAGGCACCTAAATACCATGAGAAACAAGATTATCTGGTCTGATGAAACCAAGATTGAACTCTGTGGCATGAATGAATGCCAAGCGTCATGTCTGGGGGAAATTTGCCACCATCCCTACGGTGAAGTATGGAGGTGGGAGCATCATGCTGTGGGGATGTTTTTCAGCGGCAGGGACAGGGATCGAGGCAACAATGAACGGAGAAAAGTACAGAGAAAAGTACAGGACCTCGAACTGTGGCGAAGGTTTACCTTCCAACAGGACAACGATTATAAGCACACAGCCAAGACAACGCAGGAGTGGCTTCGGGACAAGTCTCTGAATGTTCTTGAGTGGCCCAGCTAGAGCCCGGACTTGAACCCAATCTAACATCTCAGGGGAGACCTGAAAATCGCTGTGCAGCAACAGTCCCCATCCAACCTGACTGAGCTTGAGAGGATCTGCAGAGAAGAAGGGGAGAATCTCCCCAAATACAGGTGTGCCAAGCTTGTAACGTCATACCCAAGAAGACTCAAGGCTGTAATTGCTGCCAAAGGTGCTTCAACAAAGTACTGAGTAAAGAGTACTTAGAATACTTATGTTAATGTGATATTTCTGTTTTATAAATGTTTGTTAAACAATGTCTATAAAACAGTGTTTGCTTTGTCATTATGGGGTATTGTGATGTCATTATGGGGTATTGTGATGTCATTATGGGGTATTGTGATGTCATTATGGGGTATTGTGTGTAGATTGATGAGGGGGGAAAAACATTTAATAAATGTTAGAATAAGGCTGTAACGTAACAAAATGTTGAAAACGTCAAGGGGTCTGAATACCTTCCCTAATGCACTGTATGTCAGTATATAGCACCCACATTCTGAATACCTTCCCTAATGCACTGTATGTCAGTATCAAATCAAATCAAATCAAATTTATTTATATAGCCCTTCGTACATCAGCTGATATCTCAAAGTGCTGTACAGAAACCCAGCCTAAAACCCCAAAACAGCAAGCAATGCAGGTGTAGAAGCACGGTAGCACCCACATTCTGAATACCTTCCCTAATGCACTGTATGTCATTATATAGCACACACATTCTGAATATCTCTCTCATATGGGCAGTCAATGAACTCTGACCTGATGATACTGATGGGCTTGTGACTTTAGAGGGGGGTCAAGGTGAATGGAACACCCCAGTCCTGGAAAGAGACCTGATAACACATCCAACCGACATCATGTTTTCATATAGCAGCCATACCATAATAATAGTAATGATATGTTAAACATCCTCCCTATCACTAGGCCCCAGCAGTGTGTAAGGGGAGAGTGTGTATGATAGTAATGATGATATTAATATGAGACTGTATGGTTATCAGTCAGGCCCTATGAAACAGGCCCTATGATAACACCAGTGTGTCATTTTAGTCCAATATGTAGAGTGTATGATCCAATCATGTGTCTTTGTGATAACATGGACCCAGGTGATTGGTCAGAAGGCCCAGCAGGGGTAATAAATAAGAAAGGCATGTATACTCTGTCTCTCTCTGTTTCTCTTCTGTTGTTGCTCTCTCCTCTTGTTCTCCTCTCCTGCCTGTTTACTGGTCATCTTTTTTCCTTTTGTTTAACCCTCCTACCCTTTCTCTCCCTCTACCTTCCTTCCTCCTTCTCTCTCTCTCTGGTTAGTGGTGGTAGCAGTGTGATGCTATCTGTTCAGTGGTCCTGTTCCCCCTGATTGATTTATTTAATTAGTCTCCTCTATCCAGGAGGGTGGTCACTCTACAGACCAGAACTGGAGATTGGCTCCATTAATCTCTTGGATGGGGGTCCCTATACACACACACACACACACACACACACATACATACACACACAGACAAACACACACACACACATACATACACACACACAGACACACACACACACACACACACATACACACACACACACACACACACACACACACACACACACACACACACACAGACACACACACATACACACAGAGAGAGACAGAGGCATGCATTCACACACACCAGGGTGATGAAGCCACCACTGAATCACATCCAGTCATTTTGCTCTTGAAATAATGTCTCCTGTTGTGAAGTTATGTCCATGTCTCCTGTTGTGACGTTATGTCCATGTCTCCTGTTGTGACGTTATGTCCATGTCTCCTGTTGTAACGTTATGTCCATGTCTCCTGTTGTGACGTTATGTCCATGTCTCCTGTTGTGACGTTATGTCCATGTCTCCTGTTGTGACGTTATGTCCATGTCTCCTGTTGAGACGTTATGTCCATGTCTCCTGTTGAGACGTTATGTCCATGTCTCCTGTTGAGACGTTATGTCCATGTCTCCTGTTGTGACGTTATGTCCACGTCTCCTGTTGTCCTGTTGTGACGTTATGTCCACGTCTCCTGTCGTGACGTTATGTCCACGTCTCCTGTCGAGACGTTATGTCCACGTCTCCTGTCGAGACGTTATGTCCACGTCTCCTGTCGTGACGTTATGTCCACGTCTCCTGTCGTGACGTTATGTCCACGTCTCCTGTCGTGACGTTATGTCCACGTCTCCTGTCGTGACGTTATGTCCATGTCTCCTGACTCTGTGTGTGTGTGTTTGGATTCTGTACAAACCAAGGCCAAACCAAAGCCATAATTACATTAAACAACCAATCCAAGCTGTTTGTTCACACTGTGGGATGTTAAGTGCCATTCAGATTCGCCTATTCCCTACATAGTGCACTTCTTTTGACCAGCACCTATAGGGTTCTGGTGATGAGTAGTGCACTGTATAGGGAATAGAAGGCCATTTTGGGACACAGCCCAGTAATGTGTCCATGGAAGGGTGTTTGTGTTAACCTCTTGACTGGGGCTGGATGGAACGCTGATTACATCTGTAGCCACGTCATTTGCCGGAGTGCACCCTGAATTACAGATGTGTTCATATGCCAATGGTCTGCTAATGAATTTGACCTTTTTAATTTCCCTCTGCTTATTTACATGCACACACACTATCCCACCTTCCCACCCTGCCACCCCCACAAACGGTTGTCTAATGACACTGACCTTTTTATTCGGTGTGTTTGTTGATGTGTTTATCAGCTGCCTGCTGATTGGCTCCTGCGGTGGTGGGTTGGGAAGCCCATTATGAAGTACCTCTCACGGCCGGGGGGACAACAACAGGCAATCACAGAACAATCCCCAGTTAGCTGCATTGTGTTGATGTGTGATTGGGACCACAGGACTCCTCTGGGTGTCTGAGGGAGCACAGGACGAAGGTGGGGAGACAGCCTGGGTGTCTGAGGGAGCACAGGACGAAGGTGGGGAGACAGCCTGGGTGTCTGAGGGAGCACAGGACGAAGGTGGGGAGGCAGCCTGGGTGGATGCACACACACATTGGACACACACGCGGATCCACACATTTGAACACAGATATTTTACATTCTCAGACACAGGCTCAACCCAAAACTGTGGACACAGATTTACCTATAAACACACACACCCCACAGGTTTACCTATAAACACACACACACCACAGGTTCACCTATAAACACACACACACCACAGGTTCACCTATAAACACACACACACCACAGGTTTACCTATAAACACACACACACCACAGGTTTACCTATATACACACACACACACCACAGGTTTACCTATAAACACACATACACCACACACCTACAGGTTTACCTATAAACACACACACACCACAGGTTTACCTATAAACACACACACACCACAGGTTTACCTATAAACACACACACACCACAGGTTTACCTATAAACACAGGTTTACCTATAAACACACACACACCACAGGTTTACCTATAAACACACAAACCCCACAGGTTTACCTATAAACACACACACACCACAGGTTTACCTATAAACACACAAACCCCACCGGTTTACCTATAAACACACACACACCACAGGTTTACCTATAAACACACAAACCCCACAGGTTTACCTATAAACACACACACACCACAGGTTTACCTATAAAACCCCACAGGTTTACCTATAAACACACACCACCACAGGTTTACCTATAAACACACAAACCCCACAGGTTTACCTATAAACACACACACTAGTAAACACTCAAGTTATTCTGGTGTTTACGACTAAATGAGATTCCATCGTAAAGAACAATATGGTGGAACACCCAACTTTCTCGGGCCTTATGCAATATAACAATCCATTTAGATGTGATTCAACCCACATGTTGTTTGGGATGCATCCTTTATCTGTCATTAAACAGATTGAGCCTAACCACCTCGTTGACAATTTTACAGCTGTTAAAAATGAATGAATTTCTACGATTTGGTCTGTACCTAAAATCCCTTTTACAGTATATCTATAGAGAGAGGGAGAGAGACGGACGGTTTGACTCAAAGTAGAACCGGCTCCTAGCAGTGTGGCTGCTGAAGGATAGTGTGTGTTGGGACAGATAACACTACTGTTTGTCTGAGGAAAGAGGAGCAGGAAGTTGGAATGCAGACCTGTTAAAAACGGTCTCCTGGTTTGAAGGAAAAGGGAGTTTACTTTGAGCCAATGATACAAGATCCAGCTGTCATGTGGCTTGCATGAGAAGTTTGATGAAAAGTAACATGATGTGTGTGGTGCTATGATAATGAATCTCATTGTACACTTATAGACACACATAGTACACACACACACACACTCTCGCTCTCGCACACACACACGTACGTACACACACACACGACCCTGCTGAGTGAACATCTCCATCTATAACCTGATCACCCAACTCAGTGGTTGCCATGGGTGATGCTTTGAGTGGGCGGGTTCCACCTCCGCCCCTCCTCCAGAGTGTAATGATGCGACCATCACCGTGGTAACCCCCTGAGGAGAAAGGAGGGAGAGAGAGAAAGGGATGTATGTGTGTACATCTTCATTAGCACCATGGTGATATGTATTTCATTGCCTTCTGTGGGGGGGGGGTCCCTCTCTGTGCTTCATTAGGTCCATATGGAACCTTTTTGGGGGTACACACAAATCAAATCAAAATCAAATCAAATTTTATTTGTCACATACACATGGTTAGCAGATGTTAATGCGAGTGTAGCGAAATGCTTGTGCTTCTAGTTCCGACAATGCAGTAATAACGAGCAAGTAATCTAACTAACAATTCCAAAAAAAAAACTACTGTCATACACAGTGTAAGGGGATAAAGAATATGTACATAAGGATATATGAATGAGTGATGGTACAGAGCAGCATAGGCAAGATACAGTAGATGATATCGAGTACAGTATATACATATGAGATAAGTATGTAAACCAAGTGGCATAGTTAAAGTGGCTAGTGATACATGTATTACATAAGGATGCAGTCGATGATATAGAGTACAGTATCAACGTATGCATATGAGATGAACAATGTAGGGTAAGTAACATTATATAAGGTAGCATTGTTTAAAGTGGCTAGTGATATATTTACATCATTTCCCATCAATTCCCATGATTAAAGTGGTTGGAGTAGAGTCAGTGTCATTGACAGTGTGTTGGCAGTAGCCACTCAATGTTAGTGGTGACATTACACACACACACACACACACACACATTACACACAAACACACACAGTACACACAGTACATACACACACACACACACCCACAGTACATACACAACACACACACACCCACAGTACACACACAACACACACACACCCACAGTACACACACACACACAGTGCACACACACACACACAGTACACAAACACACACAGTACACACACCGGGCGTGTTCACCGGACATGCTACCTGTCCCAGACCTGCTGTTTTCAACTCTCTAGAGACAGCAGGAGCGGTAGAGATACTCTGAATGATTGGCTATGAAAAGCCAACTGACATTTACTCCTGAGGTGCTGACCTGTTGCACACTCGACAACCACTGTGATTATTATTATTTGACCATGCTGGTCTTTTATGAACATTTAAACATCTTGTCCATGTTCTGTTATAATCTCCACCCGGCACAGCCAGAAGAGGACAGGCCACCCCTCATAGCCTGGCTCCTCTCTAGGTTTCTTCCTAGGTTCAGTACACAGTACACAAACACACACAGTACAAACACCCA
Source organism: Oncorhynchus tshawytscha (assembly GCF_018296145.1). Taxonomy (NCBI): domain Eukaryota; kingdom Metazoa; phylum Chordata; class Actinopteri; order Salmoniformes; family Salmonidae; genus Oncorhynchus; species Oncorhynchus tshawytscha. The sequence continues at coordinate 68,387 of NW_024609812.1, forward strand.
CAGTACACAAACACACACTGTACACACACACAGTACAAACACAAACACACAGTACACCCACAGTGCACACACACAGTACACAAACACACACAGTACACAAACACACACAGTACACAAACGTACACAGTACACACACACACAGTACACAAACACACACAGTACAAACACCCACAGTACACAAACACACACCGTACACACACACACACAGTACAAACACAAACACACAGTACACCCACAGTGCACACAGTGCACACACACAGTACACAAATACACACAGTACACACGCTCACAGACACTTTCAGACACACACAGTACACACACGACCCCACTGAGTGAACATCTCTACATCTATAACCTGATAACCCAACCCAGTTGTTGCCATGGGTGATGCTTTGTTGTGGGCAGGTTCCGCCGCCTCCCCTCCACCAGGGTGTAATGATGCTGCCATCACCGTGGTAACCCCCTGAGGAGAAAGGAGGGAGAGAGAGCGAGGGTTGATTACGAGGTTTGACATAATGCTGTCTGGGGAAACCACAGCATTCTCAGGATTAGTGTTTGGGTTGGAGACACAACTCAATCTGTGTGTGTGTGTGTGTGTGTGTGTGTGTGTGTGTGTGTGTGTGTGTGTGTGTTGGGGAGCCATCTGTTAAAAGGTGAGTGTGATATAAGCGCACACAGCATCCAAGGCGATGGTGGTGATGATGATAAGGGTTTTAACCCACCCTGGCAAAGCACATTCTGCTCTTTCATGTTGTTGACCCCCCCCTGTGGATACAGTCAAATACACAATATTGTCATCTTACTGCATGTGGCATGTCTAGCTGGGCACTGTTGAATAGCGGAAACCGGGTTACTGACATTTCCCCAGATTTCCCACTCCCTTTTCCCGGGATAAACAACTGCGAGAAACCGGTAAAATAGAACTGTTAAATGATATGCTGTGTCTCTGTCTTCTCTATGGACCACGGCCTACTCTGCTATCTGCATGATGAATCATCAACACTCCGAGTGGGGACAGACCTCGCATCTCCATATGGAACGCAGTTTACAATGTATGTTTCATCTCATCCTGGTCACTTCTTTTCTTGTGAACGGTAGGACTACATTTGCTGCAGCATAGCTTATGCTGCATTAATATCAGGATTGCATGCTTATCTAATTTACACATTTCCATCTGGCTTTTGGGGGTCACCTTATTTTTTCATTGTAAAGATGCAAAATTGCAGCTACAGAGTTTTACAACAGCCTATCACTCGAATATCATTGCTTTAAATCAGTACGCACACGAGCACTCTGTCGTTCTCTCTCTCCACCAATTCTATTAAAATTGCATCCAAAATAGATAAGCCTAATCATCTTCAAGATCTACAGTACCAGTCAAAAGTTTGGACACACCTACTCATTCTAGGGTTTTTCTTTATTTGAATATTTTCTACATTGTAGAATAATAGTGAAGACATCAAAACTATGAAATAACACATATGGAATCATGTAGTAACCAGATCAGGGTTAAAATACATTTGAAATTCTTCAAAGTAGCCACCCTTTGCCTTGAAATCAATATTGCACCCTTTTGGAATTCTCTCAACCAGCTTCACCTTGAATGCCTCTACAACAGTCGTGAAGGAGTTCCTACATATGCTGCCACATATGTTGGCTGCTTTTCCAACTCATCCCAAACCATCTCGATTGGGTTAAAGTCAGGTGATTGTGGAGGCCAGGTCATCTGATGCAGCACTCTATCACTCTCCTTCTTGGTCAAATAGCCCTTACACAGCCTGGGGGTGTGTTGGCTCATTGTCCTGTTGAAAGACAAATGATAGTCCCACTAAGCGCAAACCAAATGGGATGGCGTATCGCTGCAGAATGCAGCGGTAGCCATGCTGGTTATTTTAAAATATTTTTAATTGAGGCTTTATTTAACTAGGCAAGTCAGTTAAGAACAGCAAAATACCAGTCTCAACGTCAACAGTGAAGAGGTGACTCTGGGATGCTGGCCTTCTATGCAGAGTTGCAAAGACAAAGTCATATCTCAGACTGCCCAATAATAAGAAAAGATTGATGGGCAGAAGAACACAGACACTGGACAGAGGAACTCTGCCTAGAAGGCCGGCATCCCAGAGTCGCCTCTTCACTGTTGACGTTGAAACCGGTGTTTTGCGGGTTGCCAGTTGAGGACTTGTGATGTGTCTGTTTCTCAAACTAGACACTCTAATGTACTTGTCCTCTTGCTCAGTTGTGCACCAGGGCCTCCCACTCCTCTTTCTATTCTGGTTAGGGCCAGTTTGCACTGTTCTATGAAGCGAGTAGTACACAGCGTTGTACAAGATCTTCAGTTTCTTGGCAATTTCTCGCATGGAAGAGCCTTCATTTCTCAGAACAAGAATAGACTAACGAGTTTCAGAAGAAAGTTCTTTGTTTCTGGCCATTTTGAGCCTGTAATCGAACCCACAAATGCTGATGCTCCAGATACTCAACCGTTTTATTGCTTCTTTAATCAGAACAACAGTTTTCAGCTGTGTTAACATAATTGCAAATGGGTTTTCTAAGGATCAATTAGCCTTTTAAAATGATCAACTTGGATTAGCTAACACAACGTGCCATTGGAACACAGGAGTGATGGTTGCTGATAATGGGTCTCTGTACGCCAAGTAGATATTCCATTAACAATCAGCCGTTTCCAGCTACAATAGTCATTTACAACATTAACAATGTCTACACTGTATTTCTGATCAATTTGATGTTATTTTAATGGACATAAAATGTGCTTTTCTTTCAAAAACAAGGATTTTTCCAAGTGACCCCAAACTTTTGAACGGTAGTGTATATACACCCACACCCACACAGTGCAATCGGAAAGTATTCAGACCCCTTGACTTTATCCACATTTGCAACAGTACTATGCAACAGTACTACGACCCAAAACACAGAAGTAAATCAACAACAGAATGGCTTCAACAGAAGAAAATACGCCTTCTGGAGTGTCCCAGTCAGAGTCATGACCTCAACCCGATTGAGATGGTGTGGCATGACCTCGAGAGTGGTTCACACCAGACATCCCAACAATATTGCTGAACTGAAACAGTTTTGTAAAGAGGAATGGTCCAAAATTTCTCCTGACCGTTGTGCCGGTCTGATCAGCAACTACAGAAAATGTTTGGTTGAGGTTATTGCTGCCAAAGGAGAGTCAACCAGTTATTAAATCCAAGGGTTCACATACTCTTCCCACCCTGCACTGTGACTGTTTACACGGTGTGTTCAATAAAGACATGAAAACATATCATTGGTTGTGTTATTAGTTTAAGCAGACTGTGTTTGTCTAGAAATCCAGGTCATTTCAAAGGGTTCACATACTTTTTCATGCCACTGTATATATCTGTATATATCTGTATATATCTGTATATATCTGTATATATCTGTATATATCTGTATATATCTGTATATATCTGTATATATCTGTATATATCTCAATATATCAATGTGTTCTCCGACCTCTTTCAGGTCATTCATGCAATGTGGTATTAGCCTTGTATTTAGCTAATGAATGATGGGTTATGCGTAAGCTTCTAACTTACTGCCTTTGTCTCTTGGGCAGAATGCCCCTGCACTCTGCTGGCTTCTCTCCTTAGCTCATGCTGTCCTAGAATCTGATTTCATTTAACTGTTGATGGCGAGAGAGGAATGACAGTGGGAATGAAGTGACAATAGGTAGAGGAGGTAGGCTAATACGCACACAACATTACGGGAAATATTATAAAAGGTAGCCTATATATATATATTTTTTTTTACCTTTATTTAACTAGGCAAGTCAGTTAAGAACAAATTCTTATTTTCAATGACGGCCTAGGAACAGTGGGTTAACTGCCTATTCAGGGGCAGAACGACAGATGTGTACCTTGTCAGCTGGGGGATTTGAACTTGCAACTTTTTGGTTACTAGTCCAACGCTCTAACCACTCGGCTACCCTGCCGCCCCATCAGCCTACTAATTCTAAACATTGAAAATATACCCTATTATATTTTCTTGCCTGTAATTGTCACTTTGTAGGCCGCGTGTCCTGCACCAGCATAGCATGTTCTCTCCCAGCTTCATGGTTTGAACAATGTCTGTAAAGCTAGTCCATGTAATACAGTATCATTCAATACAATACAGTAATAGACTGCAGTCCACATCATAGACTTTTGTGTTTTTCTGTCGGGCATAATGTGTGGTGGCCTATATATCAGGCTCTGGATTGGATAATGGCACAATCGTTGGGCGATGGATCACAAAATGTCTTTAATGTATGGCTCATCAGACTCCGGTAGCATAAGGCTTGAACTTTGTTACCGATCAAACCTCTAATCAAATCCATACATGTATATGTTTTATATGCTTTTAAATGTCACTTCCGGTTTTGGTGGGAAATAACGGTGTTACCCTGGAGAAAAGTGATTTGTTCTTGGGTTGGAACATTTGGTAAAATACCGTGTAAATATTCAACCCTACTGTGCTCATGCTGTCTGCTTGACCCACAAATGATACAAACCGTTTCATTAGTTCATGGTGCATGATACTGGATAAGAACACCATACATGCTGCTCTTGTTCCAGCCATAGAGAGCTGAGGTTGGAAATAAGCATCTCTCTGTGAGGAACTATGACATTCCGCTCTCAATTTGTGCATCATTCCATTAGAGAAGTAGTTGGTTGGATGCATTCACTGATGTAAACACTAACAGCGGGTGCTGATTGGCTGTGATCTGCACTTTAACTCACCAGTGAGGCCTTTGATTTGACGTGATCGGAGGTGACAGCTTGTGATAGGTGTTTTCCACTCTTCTATGAAGAGGCCTCGAGAAGAAGCTTTTTTTTTTTGTGACATTTCATTGTCATGTGACTGTTTACATCTTAAATGGCGCCCTATTCCTATTATATTGCACTACTTTTGACCAGGGCTCATAGCGTTCTGGTCAAAAGTAGTGCACTATGTAGGGGTTAGGGTGCCATTTGGACACAAACACTGAATCGTCCCTATGAAGTGAACACCAATCCTCAAACGGGAGGGAGGGAGAGAGATAAAGTGTATATTTCCATTTAGATTGAAGCAGGGCCTAACATGTCTAATGCCATCCAGCCAAGGTCTGTTTGCAGAACTACTGCATGTGTTATTTACAATTTACTGCGTGAACACACGCACACCAGCACGCATACATGCACACTGGAACAAACACACACAGAAAGATAATCAACTATTTTACTACCTTACAAACACACGAACAAACACACATAGAAAGATAATCAACTCTTTTACAACCTTACACACACACACATATGCATGCGCACAACCCCCCCACACACACACACACACTGGAACAAACACTTTTACAAAGAGAATCTACCCTTTCATAACCAAACACACAGCCCTCCCTCACTGGGGTAAAGGGGAGTCACACATGAGTAGGACAGCGTCTGGCAGATCATTCATCAACGTCAGCATGGCCTCACGCCTCTGAGACTCCCTCTGCACACACCGGACGGCCCACATGCTTCTGCTACTTCAGTGTGTGTGTATGTGAGCGTGTGTGTGTATGAGCGTGTTATTTGTGTTTGTAGTACCCTGCCCTGCAGACTTGAATGTGGGGTGACACGAGTCACAGCCGACACAGGAGTCAGCGGTTTTGGTTCAGTGATGAGAGTGACGTGGCGGAACGCACAGGGTTAAATGCTCTGGCCCTCTCGATCCATGGGGGCCGCCCCTCGATTAATGGGGAAACCCCTGACCCGTTTCAGGGGCACGACTGAGCCCCTTTGCAGCCCTCTCCAGACCCCTCTCCAAGAACTTGAATGTGTGGATCTGTTCGTAACAGAGACAGGACAGCAGTACAGGGGTAGAAGATTTGGGATAGTTTCCATGTCAATTCAGTCTGTACATTTAATACCATTTTATTTGATCAATTCTACAGTTTCAGCAATATGGCAAGGCCTAGTAGTGGACCATTCAATAGAGAGCCACCCCACTGGGCACAGACGGCAGTTCAGCGTCTAGTTTTGATTTACATTTGGTTCAGTTGTCAACTAACGTGAATTCAATGTGAAATCAACCAAAAATATCACCATCTCATTGGATTAATGTCAAAAGTTGGGACTTTTTGCTCATCCAATCTGTTTTCCGCGTTGATTCAACGTCATCAATTATATTTTTGGGGTTGAGATTACATTGAAACAACGTTGATTCAACCAGTTTTTGACCAGTGTGCGTCATGGCAGCTTTAAGTTCCTTTCGCTATTTCACTCAGGACACCCTGATGCACTCAAGGTCCAAAAATGCTCAATATGTCCTCTATCATCACAATCAGTCAGAGGAATGAGAGAAACTGTTCCTTAGATCAGTCTCTTTATAGGAAGATGACTAGTGTACTATTATCACACTAGAGCTTCAAAGTCATCAAGAACACATCCCGCCACTTACACCGGATACCTCCCCTGCTCTCGCCTGTATTCAGGAGTGTTTACAACTCTAATAACTGCTATTATCACCTGCTCAGGCATTTCTATGGTGATACCACTGCATTAACGGCGGCAGCCAATGACACGACAGTCTGAGTGCTCACTGTGCACTCTTTTCATCATTAGCTCTCAGAGATGGGGCCTTTCACACTCTGATGGAATTTATGCTGTTAAATTGCTGAATTTCTAGACCCATTTTGTGTATCGCCGGCCTCAATTAAATTTGCTTTCAGCTAGGCTCCGACACAAAATAGAACAAAAGGAAGTACAAAGTGTAAGTCAGCCATGTTTCACTGTGTATGTGTGTGTGCTTTGGTTTTAATGCATTTTATAGAGGAGTACTAGAGAGAGTGTGACTGTGAGTCTGTTGCTTAAAGCGAGAGTGTTTGTGGTGAGAGTGAGTTGTCAATAAAGTTGTCTCATGGGAAAAGTTTCACCAGTCCCCAGAATGCATTTCGTCTCCTCCTTGTGTAACCGTTAAATAAGATGGAGAGGTCCCACTGTTGTCAAGACCTCTGTGAATTCTCTTTCCCTGTCTCTCTCGCCCTTTGTCCCCCTCTCTCTCTCTCTCTCTCTCTCTCTCTCTCTCTCTCTCTCTCTCTCTCTCTCTCTCTCTCTCTCTCTCTCTCTCTCCTTCTCTCGCCCTTCGTCCCCTCTCTCTCCTTCTCTCACCCTTCGTCCCTCTCTCTCTCTCTTTCCCTGTCTCTCTCGCCCTTCGTCCCTCTCTCTCTCCTTCTCTCACCCTTCGTCCCTCTCTCTCTCTCTTTCCCTGTCTCTCTCGCCCTTCGTCCCTCGCTCTCTCCTTCTCTCAATCTGCGGCCCTTGATGACTGTTTAATGATTTCTGCTGCAAAGACGAATGGCTATGTTAAATGAGCAGAATTAGACAAGGCAAGCGGAGCCAGAGCATTTGTTCCAGGAGTAATGGATCTGGGATCCATTGTTTACCATTCCTGACCTGCTGATATCCAGCCTCACTAACTCATAGTAGGAGAGAGAAAGAATAGTGGACTTAGTGTTTAAACACCAAGGAAAGAGAGAAAAAGAAAGAAAGAAAGAGAGAGGTCAAAAGGGGAAGATTTCATCGTTCATCATTCTTTTAAGTTTTTTAGCAACTGAAGGTGATTTGAAAGTGAAAGCTAACAGTTGTATGGCTGATTCAATGGAGTTGGCTTTAGTTCTCACCCAATAGCAGGATGGCCATCATCTCCTTGGCTCTCACGACGACTCCTTCCATCGTCTCTGTGATGACAAATAGAGAAAGTCCTCTTCCTGGCTCCATCACACACTCACACTGTGTGTGTACTGTGTGTGAACTGTGTGTGTACTGTGTGTGTACTGTGTGTGTATTGTGTGTGTACTGTGTGTGTGTGTTCGACTGTGCACGTGCCTGTACGTCTGCTTGTGTCTAGAAGTTCCAGCCCTCCCCTGCTGAGTGAATGGGTCCCTGCTCTCCTCCGACAGGCTGGCAGGGGGCCGTGGGCAATGGGACTGGGGCGTCCCCTGGCGGAGTTTCATGACAGGGACCAGCCTTGTGGAGCTCTGGGTATGGGCAGCGCTACAGATCATTACCCCCCAGCAGGGAGAGGGACCAGGGGGCCAGCCAGTAGTCCCTTTAATCAGTAACTGCCCTGTTCAGGCCCCTGCTGTTCCCTGCTGACTACACCCTGCCACAGCTGGACATCTTCAACAGTGTAAGAGTTGGTACAGCAGCCTGCCACTGCTAACCAATACTGCTGCTGCTACTTACACGCTTTGAAGCACTGTGCTACTTCTAAACTAGCGGTTAGCACTGCTGTGGCTAATGCTAGTGAGTTTCAATGGATCACTCCACTGTGTGCGCTAGTATCGGTCTTTATTTGAATCAAACACACTTTGTCTTGGTCTGACCCATAGAAACAACTCACACGCGAAGAAATGCATTTGTATTGATAAAATACCAGATGAAATGAATTGACATTATAGAAAATAGTGAGGAAAAATAAGTAAATAATTCAAATAAGAGGAAAGAAGGTAGTTGTTCCTCACTGCGAGGTCCATACAGAAATGGTTTGTCGAGATCGGTGTGGAAGAACTTGACTGGCTTGCACAGAGCCCTGACCTCAACCCCATTGACCACCTGTGGGATGAATTAGAACGCCGACTGCGAGCCAGGCTCCGCAGCAATGTTCTACCATCTAGTGGAAAGCCTTCCCAGAAGAGTGGAGCCTGTTATGGCAGCAAAGTGGGGGACCAACTCCATATTAATGCCCATGATTTTGGAATGAGATGTTCAACCAGCAGGTGTCCTAATATTTCTGGTCATGTAGTTTAGGTTTGTGGCAGTGGTTTCAAGTTAAGTGTGTGTGTATTGAAGTGTCTGCTTCCATCCTGCTATTTGTTACGCTACACTGGCTAACCTGTCATGACTGTAGGTTTGTCCGAGCTCACTGGGGATCTTGTCATGCGTATAGGCATAGGTACACACCTACACACACACTCACCTGATCTCTCTCTCACACACACACACACACCTCCTGACACTCCTCTGACATGGTGGTATATCGTTGACAATGACAAGCTCCCAACAGCATCCAGGAGAATATAGTCATTGTATTAGATTGGTTGCCTGCTGACGGCTTTGCACATCGGACAGGAGAGACTTGACAGTCCCACTCCTCAACACTGGTGTTACACTGCTTCAGGAGACTTCATCAAAGTAGTGCACTATATAGGGAACAGGGTGTCATTTGGGACTCAGTGATATGTTTCATGGTTAAGGGAGGACAAGGGAGTGGCTGAATCACAAGGATCACTGGGCTCAGAGCTGAGGCGACAGTGACAGTTTTGTGGTTAAGGGAGGACAAGGGAGTGGCTGAATTACAAGGATCACTGGGCTCAGAGCTGAGGCGACAGTGACAGTTTTGTGGTTAAGGGAGGACAAGGGAGTGGCTGAATTACAAGGATCACTGGGCTCAGAGCTGAGGCGACAGTGTTAAGGGAGGACAAGGGAGTGGCTGAATTACAAGGATCACTGGGCTCAGAGCTGAGGCGACAGTGACAGTTTCACAAGGATCACTGGGCTCAGAGCTGAGGCGACAGTGACACGTTTTGTGTTAAGGGGGAGGGAGTGGCTGGACAAGGGAGTGGCTGAAGTGGCTTCACAAGGATCACTGGGCTCAGAGCTGAGGCGACAGTGACAGTTTTGTGGTTAAGGGAGGACAAGGGAGTGGCTGAATCACAAGGATCACTGGGCTCAGAGCTGAGGCGACAGTGACAGTTTTGTGGTTAAGGGAGGACAAGTGGCTGAATTACAAGGGAGTGGTTAAGGGAGGACAAGGGAGTGGCTGAATCACAAGGATCACTGGGCTCAGAGCAGAGCTGGCTGAATCACAAGGATCACTGGGCTCAGAGCTGAGGCGACAGTGACAGTTTTGTGGTTAAGGGAGGACAAGGGAGTGGCTGAATCACAAGGATCACTGGGCTCAGAGCTGAGGCGACAGTGACAGTTTCGTGGTTAAGGGAGGACAAGGGAGTGGCTGAATCACAAGGATCACTGGGCTCAGAGCTGAGGCGACAGTGACAGTTTCGTGGTTGAAATGAAAAACGTTATGTGGGACGAGGTTAGGACTCTTTCACATTGTCATACCACAATATGTTTCATATTTATTTATTTATTTGATATATCATTTCAACTGCCTTCTTTTTTATAATGAGAACAAAGAACAAAACATAGTTTCACTAGTGTCTAAGTATTAACAGCTGAAACATATTCTCTACCTCTCTCCATGTAAGGAGCTTGATTATTTCTGCCTGGAATGAAACATTCCATGTATCATTCTGAATGTGTTAAGCCTGTATTTGTGTGTCCTCTCCAGAGCACAGTAGTCGTGGAGAAGTCCATCCAGGACCTGATGACTCTGATGCAGGACCTGAGTGCCTACTCCAACCAGTTCCTGGAGATGGTCTGTGACAAGCTGAAGGAGTACAAGGAGGTCTGCAACACCTCGTACAGGTAAGAGTTAGACTGACTCGGGATCAGCTGAACGAGAACAAGGAGGTCTGCAACACCTCGTACAGGTAACAGTTAGACTGACTCAGGACCAGCTGAATGAGAACAAGGAGGTCTGCAACACCTCGTACAGGTAAGAGTTAGACTGACTCAGGACCAGCATGAGGAAAGTGGTTCATCCCTTCCTTGCTAGAAGGTATAGAAACACAAATGTCATTTCACTCAATTTGTTCTGCTTGAGGGTATATTGTGCTTCAGCAGTGCTCTCTCTCTCTGACACACCCTCACACCTGCTGTGCTTGTCTTCATCTGGCTGAACCCCAGAGAGATTTAGGCTGACCTCTGTGCAGATGGAGACCCAGCGCTCTGCCTCCCCTCCTCTACCCCTCCATCCTCTACCCCTCCATCCTCTACCCCTCCATCCTCTACCCCTCCATTCTCTACCCCTCCATCCTCTACCCCTCCATTCTCTACCCCTCCACTCTCTACCCCTCCATCCTCTACCTCTCCACCCCTCTACCTTTCCTCTACCTCTCCATCCTCTACCTCTCCTCTACCCCTCCATCCTCTATCTCTCCTCTACCCCTCCATCCTCTACCTCTCCTCCTCCATCCTCTACCCCTCCATCCTCTATCTCTCCTCTACCCCTCCATCCTCTACCCCTCCATCCTCTACCTCTCCTCTACCCCTCCGTCCTCCTCTACCTCTCCTCTACCCCTCCATCCTCTACCCCTCCACCCTCTACCTCTCCTCTACCCCTCCGTCCTCTACCCCTCCATCCTCTACCCCTCCACCCTCTACCTCTCCTCTACCCCTCCGTCCTCTACCCCTCCACCCTCTACCTCTCCTCTACCCCTACATCCTCTACCCCTCCACCCTCTACCCCTCCTCTACCCCTCTACCTCTCCTCTACCCCTACATCCTCTACCCCTCCACCCTCTACCTCTCCTCTACCCCTCTACCTCTCCTCTCACCTGACCAGGTGTTACTCCCTCTATGGGTGTGTAAACACTGTGCCACTCTGCCTGCTGTGTGTCTATGGGTGGTTCTGTGGACTCAACTGCTTAGCTGGATCAGTGCTTATCCTCATGCAGGCAATCTGTCCTCATCCACCCTCATGCTATGCTATGCTGTCTGTCTATACTGTACAGTTGAGGATCTCTCTCTGTCCTGTGTGTCCCAGGGGCATAGTCCAGTGTGAGGAGAAGCTGACCATCAGTGCGTCGTGGTCTAAGGACGAGGACATCAGCCGACTGCTCCAGTCTCTCCCCAACTGGGCTAACATGGCCCAGCCCAGACAGCTCCGACAGAAGAGAGAGGATGAGGAGGACTTTACCAGGTCACACACAGAACAGTATCCTCACCACCCTCACACAAACACACAGAACAGTATCCTCACCACCCTCCACCCTAACACAAACACACAGAACAGTATCCTCACCACCCTCACAAACACACAGAACAGTATCCTCACCACCCTCACAAACACACAGAACAGTATCCTCACCACCCTCACACACACACAGAACAGTATCCTCACCACCCTCACACAAACACACAGAACAGTATCCTCACCACCCCTCCACCTTAACACAAACACACAGAACAGTATCCTCACCACTCCACCTAACACAAACACACAGAACAGTATCCTCACCACCCTAACACAAACACACAGAACAGTATCCTCACCACCCTCACACACACACAGAACAGTATCCTCACCACCCCTCCACCTTAACACAAACACACAGAACAGTATCCTCACCACCCCCTCCACCCTAACACAAACACACAGAACAGTATCCTCACCACCCTCACACACACACAGAACAGTATCCTCACCACCCCTCCACCCCACACACACACAGAACAGTATCCTCACCACCCCTCCACCTTAACACAAACACACAGAACAGTATCCTCACCACCCTAACACAAACACACAGAACAGTATCCTCACCACCCTAACACAAACACACAGAACAGTATCCTCACCACCCTAACACACACACAGAACAGTATCCTCACCACCCTAACACAAACACACAGAACAGTATCCTCACCACCCTAACACAAACACACAGAACAGTATCCTCACCACCCTAACACAAACACACAGAACAGTATCCTCACCACCCTCCACCCTAACACAAACACACAGAACAGTATCCTCACAGAACACCCTCACCACACACACACAGAACAGTATCCTCACCACCCTCTTAACACAAACACACAGAACAGTATCCTCACCACCCCTCCACCTAACACAAACACACAGAACAGTATCCTCACCACCCTAACACAAACACACAGAACAGTATCCTCACCACCCTAACACAAACACACAGAACAGTATCCTCACCACCCTCACACACACACAGAACAGTATCCTCACCACCCTCACACCTTAACACAAACACACAGAACACACAGAACATGCTCACCACCCCTCCACCCTAACACAAACACACAGAACAGTATCCTCACCACCCTCACACACACACAGAACAGTATCCTCACCACCCCTCCACCCTAACACAAACACACAGAACAGTATCCACCCTCACACACCACAGAACCCTCACCACCTAACACAAACACACAGAACAGTATCCTCACCACCCTAACACAAACACACAGAACAGTATCCTCACCACCCTAACACAAACACACAGAACAGTATCCTCACCACCCTCACACACTCACAGAACAGTATCCTCACCACCCTAACACAAACACACAGAACAGTATCCTCACCACCCCTCCACCCTAACACAAACACACAGAACAGTATCCTCACCAACCTAACACAAACACACAGAACAGTATCCTCACCACCCTCACACACACACAGAACAGTATCCTCACCACCCTAACACAAACACACAGAACAGTATCCTCACCACCCTAACACAAACACACAGAACAGTATCCTCACCACCCTCACACACACACAGAACAGTATCCTCACCACCCCTCCACCTTAACACAAACACACAGAACAGTATCCTCACCACCCCCTCCACCCTAACACAAACACACAGAACAGTATCCTCACCACCCTCACACACACACAGAACAGTATCCTCACCACCCCTCCACCTTAACACAAACACACAGAACAGTATCCTCACCACCCTAACACAAACACACAGAACAGTATCCTCACCACCCTCACACACACACAGAACAGTATCCTCACCACCCTCCACCCTAACACAAACACACAGAACAGTATCTCCTCACCACCCTAACACAAACACACAGAACAGTATCCTCACCACCCTCACACACACACAGAACAGTATCCTCACCACCCTAACACAAACACACAGAACAGTATCCTCACCACCCTCCACCCTAACACAAACACACAGAACAGTATCCTCACCACCCTAACACAAACACACAGAACAGTATCCTCACCACCCTAACACAAACACACAGAACAGTATCCTCACCACCCTCACACACACACAGAACAGTATCCTCACCACCCTAACACAAACACACAGAACAGTATCCTCACCACCCCTCCACCCTAACACAAACACACAGAACAGTATCCTCACCACCTAACACAAACACACAGAACAGTATCCTCACCACCCTAACACAAACACACAGAAC
>NW_024609812.1:87500-122500 GCF_018296145.1 Oncorhynchus tshawytscha
CCAGAGCTTCCCATCTCCTATATCCACAAGAGAAACCCTTCTCTCTCTACCCTGGTCCCAGAGCTTCCCATCTCCTATATCCACAAGAGAAACCCTTCTCTCTCTACTCTACCAGGCTAACCCTTGTTTGAAGACCAGGCAGTTAGTTCAAACAGATCTGGGACCAGGCTAACCCTTGTTTGAATATCAGGCAGTTAGTTCAAACAGAGCTGGGACCAGGATAACCCTTGTTTGAAGATCAGGCAGTTAGTTCAAACAGATCTGGGACCAGGATAACCCTTGTTTGAAGATCAGGCAGTTAGTTCAAACAGATCTGGGACCAGGATAACCCTTGTTTGAATATCAGGCAGTTAGTTCAAACAGATCTGGGACCAGGATAACCCTTGTTTGAAGATCAGGCAGTTAGTTCAAACAGATCTGGGACCAGGATAACCCTTGTTTGAATATCAGGCAGTTAGTTCAAACAGATCTGGGACCAGGCTTACCCTTGTTTGAAGATCAGGCAGTTAGTTCAAACAGATCTGGGACCAGGATAACCCTTGTTTGAATATCAGGCAGTTAGTTCTAACTACTCTCATGACCATTTTAGAACCTGTCTAGAACCTGTCTAGAACCTGTCCTGTCTAGAACCTGTCTAGTCACATTGACTGATTTTGTCTAATACAACTTTTTTTGTTTCCTCTCTCCTCCTCCATTTCCTCTCTCCTCCTCCATTTCTTCTCTACTCCTCCATCTCCTCTCCTCCTCCATTTCCTCTCTCCTCCTCATCTCCTCTCTCCTCCTCCATCTCTTCTCTCCTCCTCCATTTCTTCTCTCCTCCTCCTTCTCCTCTTTCCTCCTCCATTTCCTCTCTCCTCCTCCATCTCTTCTCTCCTCCTCCATCTCTTCTCTCCTCCATCTCTCTCTCCTCCTCCATTTCTCTCTCCTCCTCCATCTCCTCTCTCCTCCTCCTCCTCCCTCCTCCATCTCCTCTCTCCTCCTCCATTTCCTCTCTCCTCCTCCATCTCCTCTCTCCTCCTCCATTTCTTCTCTCCTCCTCCATCTCCTCTCTCCTCCTCCATCTCCTCTCTCCTCCTCCATCTCCTCTCTCCTCCTCCATCTCCTCTCTCCATCTCCTCTCTCCTCCTCCATCTCCTCTCTCCTCCTCCATCTCCTCTCTCCTCCTCCATCTCTCTCTCCTCCTCCATCCTCCATCTCCTCTCTCCTCCTCCATCTCCTCTCTCCTCCTCCATCTCCTCTCTCCTCCTCCATTTCCTCTCTCCTCTCCATCTCTCTCTCCTCCTCCATTCCTCTCTCCTCCTCCATCTCCTCTCTCCTCCTCCATCTCCTCCTCCTCCTCCTCCATTTCCTCTCTCCTCCTCCATTTCCTCTCTCCTCCTCCATTTCCTCTCTCCTCCTCCATTTCCTCTCTCCTCCTCCATCTCCTCTCTCCTCCTCCTCTCCTCTCTCTCCTCCTCCATCTCCTCTCTCCTCCTCCATCTCCTCTCTCCTCCTCCATTTCCTCTCTCCTCCATTTCCTCTCCATCTCCATCTCTCTCCTCCTCCATTTCCTCTCTCCTCCTCCATCTCTTCTCTCCTCCTCCATCTCCTCTCTCCTCCTCCATTTCCTCTCTCCTCCTCCATTTCCTCTCTCCTCCTCCATTTCCTCTCTCCTCCTCCATTTCCTCTCTCCTCCTCCATCTCTTCTCTCCTCCTCCATTTCCTCTCTCCTCCTCCATTTCTCTCCTCCTCCATCTCTTCTCTCCTCCTCCATCTCCTCTCTCCTCCTCCATTTCCTCTCTCCTCCTCCATTTCCTCTCTCCTCCTCCATCTCCTCTCTCCTCCTCCATTTCCTCTCTCCTCCTCCATCTCCTCTCTCCTCCTCCATCTCCTCTCTCCTCCTCCATTTCCTCTCTCCTCCTCCATCTCCTCTCTCCTCCTCCATTTCCTCTCTCCTCCTCCATTCCCACCGATCCAGGGCGGCGTTTGCCAAGGAGTCAGAGGTGCTGACGGGTAACCTGGGTGACAAGCTGATCCCGCAGAACGAGATCCTGCGTGACGTGAGCGACCTGAAGGCCCTGGCCAACCTGCAGGAGAGCATGGAGTGGCTGGCCTCCAGACTCAAAGGCTTCTTCATCAACCTGCCCCACACTGCCAGTGAGTATACACGCACACGCGCAGAGGCAAGCATACATACATACACACCTTATGGCTTCCATTCATGCAGGGTTGGTGGGGTGTGTGTGTGTGTGTGGACTGAAAGGCTGCTTGTTCAACACCTGTCCCACACAGCCAATGAAAGAACAGTATACAACACAAGGAGGTTCCATAATGCTAACATGGACTGTGTAATGTTTTGTTCTACGTACTGCCACTAGTATACACATCCTCTCCCTATGGTATGTATATGTACACACACTGTAGTATACACATCCTCTCCCTATAGTATGTATATGTACACACACTGTAGTATACACATCCTCTCCCTATGGTATGTATATGTACACACACTGTAGTATACACATCCTCTCCCTATAGTATGTATATGTACACACACTGTAGTATACACATCCTCTCCCTATAGTATGTATATGTACACACACTGTAGTATACACATCCTCTCCCTATGGTATGTATATGTACACACACTGTAGTATACACATCCTCTCCCTATGGTATGTATATGTACACACACTGTAGTATACACATCCTCTCCCTATGGTATGTATATGTACACACACTGTAGTATACACATCCTCTCCCTATAGTATGTATATGTACACACACTGTAGTATACACATCCTCTCCCTATGGTATGTATATGTACACACACTGTAGTATACACATCCTCTCCCTATGGTATGTATATGTACACACACTGTAGTATACACATCCTCTCCCTATGGTATGTATATGTACACACACTCCCTATAGTAGTATACACATCCTCTCCCTATGGTATGTATATGTACACACACTGTAGTATACACATCCTCTCCCTATGGTATGTATATGTACACACATAGTATACACATCCTCTCCCTATGGTATGTATGTACACACACTGTAGTATACACATCCTCTCCCTATGGTATGTATATGTACACACACTGTAGTATACACATCCTCTCCCTATAGTATGTATATGTACACACACTGTAGTATACACATCCTCTCCCTATGGTATGTATATGTACACACACTGTAGTATACACATCCTCTCCCTATAGTATGTATATGTACACACACTGTAGTATACACATCCTCTCCCTATGGTATGTATATGTACACACACTGTAGTATACACATCCTCTCCCTATGGTATGTATATGTACACACACTGTAGTATACACATCCTCTCCCTATGGTATGTATATGTACACACACTGTAGTATACACATCCTCTCCCTATGGTATGTATATGTACACACACTGTAGTATACACATCCTCTCCCTATGGTATGTATATGTACACACACTGTAGTATACACATCCTCTCCCTATGGTATGTATATGTACACACACTGTAGTATACACATCCTCTCCCTATGGTATGTATATGTACACACACTGTAGTATACACATCCTCTCCCTATAGTATGTATATGTACACACACTGTAGTATACACATCCTCTCCCTATAGTATGTATATGTACACACACTGTAGTATACACATCCTCTCCCTATGGTATGTATATGTACACACACTGTAGTATACACATCCTCTCCCTATGGTATGTATATGTACACACACTGTAGTATACACATCCTCTCCCTATGGTATGTATATGTACACACACTGTAGTATACACATCCTCTCCCTATAGTATGTATATGTACACACACTGTAGTATACACATCCTCTCCCTATAGTATGTATATGTACACACACTGTAGTATACACATCCTCTCCCTATGGTATGTATATGTACACACACTGTAGTATACACATCCTCTCCCTATGGTATGTATATGTACACACACTGTAGTATACACATCCTCTCCCTATGGTATGTATATGTACACACACTGTAGTATACACATCCTCTCCCTATAGTATGTATATGTACACACACTGTAGTATACACATCCTCTCCCTATGGTATGTATATGTACACATACACATCCTCTCCCTATGGTATGTATATGTACACACACTGTAGTATACACATCCTCTCCCTATGGTATGTATATGTACACACACACACTGGTAGTATACACACACATACCATCCTCCCTATAGTATGTATATGTACACACACTGTAGTATACACATCCTCTCCCTATGGTATGTATATGTACACACACTGTAGTATACACATCCTCTCCTATAGTATGTATATGTACACACACTGTAGTATACACATCCTCTCCCTATAGTATGTATATGTACACACACTGTAGTATACACATCCTCTCCCTATGGTATGTATATGTACACACACTGTAGTATACACATCCTCTCCCTATAGTATGTATATGTACACACACTGTAGTATACACATCCTCTCCCTGTACACACAGTTTGTCTAGTGAATTACACATCCTCTCCCTATGGTATGTAGGTACACACACTGTAGTATACACATCCTCTCCCTCCAGAAACAAACACACTGTTATACACACTCTAATGTACACACTGAAGTGTGTGGTTTGTTTGTACAGAACTGTCAAACACATCCTCTCCCACACACACTGTAGTATACACATCCTCTCCCTATAGTATGTATATGTACACACACTGTATCAGTTACACATCCTCTCCCTATGGTATGTATATGTACACACACTGTAGTATACACATCCTCTCCGTATAGTATGTATATGTACACCATTGTCATCACATCCTCTCCCTGAGTATGTTTACACACACTGATCTCCAACTCTTATGGTGGTGTTTACACACACTGAGTATCCAATCCTCTTATGGTATGTATTTACACACACTGATACACAACTCTTATGGTATGTGTTTACACACACTGTATCTACACAACTCTCCCTATGGTGGTGTATGTACACACACTGTATATCCATCCTCTTATGGTGGTGTTTCTGAGTCTACAATCCTCTTATGGTATGTATTGTCTGTATACACATCCTCTCCCTATGGTATGTATATTACACACACTGATCTCCTCTCCTTATGGTATGTGTTTACACACACTGATCTCCAACTCCCTATGGTGGTGTTTACTGATCTAACACATCCTCTCCCTATGGTGGTGTTTATGTACACTCCAACCCTATGGTATGTATATGTACACACACTGTAGTATACAATCCTCTCCCTATGGTATGTATATTACACACACTGTAGTATACACATCCTCTCCCTATGGTGGTGTATATGTACACACACTGTAGTATTTACTCCCTACTGTATTTACACTGAGTATACACATCCCTCCCTATGGTATGTATTTAGTATCACATCCTCTTATGTACACACAAAATGTATATCTACACACACTGTAGTATACACATCCTCTCCCTATAGTATGTTTGTCTGTAGTATACCATCCTCTCCCTATGGTATGTTTATGTACACACACTGTAGTCTGACACCTTAACAGTCATGATTGTAGCTGTAGTTATTTATTCTCTGACACACACTCACGCACACACACACACACAGCAGTAGTTTTCCTCTCTGTCATTAAGAGTTTGTCTGAGTGATCTCCAACTCTTAGATGGTGGTGTTTCTGATCTCCAACTCTTATGGTGTCAAAGTGTTTCAGAGACCTCATTTATCAGTGAAAATGTGTGTGTGTGTTCCATTGTCATCAGCAGGCTGAGGATGTTTCTGATCTCCAACTCTTATGGTGGTGTTTCTGATCTCCAACTCTTATGGTGGTGTTTCTGATCTCCAACTCTTATGGTGGTGTTTCTGATCTCCAACTCTTATGGTGGTGTTTCTGATCTCCAACTCTTATGGTGGTGTGCCCATACAGATAGAATATCATTCTAATTGTGCGATCCTTCAATATGTAAACACAACCTTGATGGTGATGCTCAGACCACACCCAGAAGGGTTCAGAACACGCAGGCACACACACACACACACACACACACACACACACACACACACACGTAGAAAGGACACACACGTAGAAAGCCCATCTAAAGCTCAGTGTTGTGATCACCTGTTCCAGAGCATGAAAGTCACTGAGTTCTTCCCTGTTGCATCCCATGTCACCTCCTTCATTTTACACCTATAAAAGTTCCTATTTCCTCTGTGAACTTCCCCTTTCTGAACGACTTAAATGAGGGATTTTCTTTCTATTGTTTTTTTAGGGGGGTGGAAGAGGAGACAGTCGGAGCGCTGTTCCTTCCTCCTCGGCAGCTCAGATAAGAATTCAATAAGAGAACGGGCGGCGAACGTGGCATAATTATCATTCATTCTGCCGAGTGGCATTAATGGAGTGTGTTTTATCGTGGCGGGACAGCCACAGTATTGTTCATTATTTAGTGTTTGCCTTGGTTGATGGGGCTCGGCGCGACACGGAGGAGGGGAGGAAATACCTCCCTTCTTATCTCTCCGTTTCCCCCTTCTTCCCTAAATTGGATTTCATATTACAGAGGTAGTCAGGTATGGACAAGTCATTTTCTTTCTCTTGTCTTCCTCGACTCGTACACGTTTTCTTCTCTCTCTCCGCGGCGTGATGGCCTCGCTAGATGAAGGAGTCTTTCAGTCGGGCCGGCTCCCCCAAAGGAGTGGCGCTACGGTCTAAGGCACTGCATCTCAGTGCTAGAGGCGTCACTACAGACCCCGGTTCGATTCCAGGCTGTATCACAACTGACCGTGATTGGGAGTCAGATAGGGTGGCGCCCAATTGGTCCAGTGTTGTCTGGGTTTGGCCGGGGTAGGCCGTCATTGTAAATAAGAATTTGTTCTTAACTGACTTGCCAAGTTAAATAAAGATAAAATAAATAATGTAAAAGGACAATGCTAGGATAATGCCCAGCCTCGTATGCAGGAGGTAGATCGACCCAGAGAAATCAGTCTAAGATGGACATTTCCTATAATCACATGTCTGTGGCTGGGCTGCATCTGTAAAACACACACACACACACAGAGAGACACAGGGATAAGGCAGGGAGAAGATTAGCATGATAAATACACACGGTCTCTGTCAAGACGCTGCTGGATCTTAATTTAATCTTAATTTGATTAAACAATCATGTGTGCATGGTGTGTGTGTGTTTGATATGACAGAGAGACAGCGGTCATCCAGTGTGTGTGTGTGTTCTCCAATGGTGATTGGCCGTGAGGGTGGCAGGGGCGAGGGTCTTATCGCCCATCTGGGTGCCGCTCTGGACGCCTAATCCTCTCAGACAATATTTACCTGAGCTGACACACATACAACACACACCACACACAATGCACACACACAACACACACACACTGAGGGCACCTGCCAATGTGATGGCCGCTTTCTGCTGGGAACAGCTGTGTGTGTATGTTTCTAAAACTGGATCTGTGGGCATGTCTGTCTAGCTATCTGTCTGGCTGTCATGTCTGTCTGTCTAGCTACCTGTCTGTCTGTCTAGCTATCTGTCTGTTTGTCTGTCTAGCTATCTGTCTGGCTGTCATGTCTGTCTGTCTAGCTATCTGTCTGTTTGTCTGTCTAGCTATCTGTCTGGCTGTCATGTCTGTCTGTCTAGCTATCTGTCTGTTTGTCTGTCTAGCTATCTGTCTCTGTCTGTCTGTCTAGCTATCTGTCTGTTTGTCTGTCTAGCTATCTGTCTGGCTGTCATGTCTGTCTGTCTAGCTATCTGTCTGTCTGTCTAGCTATCTGTCTGTCTGTCTAGCTATCTGTCAGTCTGTCTAGCTATCTGTCAGTCTGTCTAGCTATCTGTCAGTCTGTCTAGCTATCTGTCAGTCTGTCTAGCTATCTGTCAGTCTGTCTAGCTATCTGTCAGTCTGTCTAGCTATCTGTCTGTCTGTCAGCAAGCTATCTGTCTGTCTGTCGAGCTATCTGTCTGGCTGTCATGTCTGTCTGTCTAGCTATCTGTCAGTCTGTCTAGCTATCTGTCAGTCTGTCTAGCTATCTGTCAGTCTGTCTAGCTATGTGTCAGTCTGTCTGTCTGTCTGTCTAGCTATCTCAGGGGTCTGTCTAGCTATCTGTCTGGGTAGTAGTACCCTACTCCTACATCAGGGGAAGATAGTATCCCTATCTCCCTCATCAGGGGTAGATAGTACTCCCTACATCTGTACTCCCTACATCAGGGGTAGATAGTCTGTACTCCCTACATCAGGGGTAGATAGTACCCTATCTACATCAGGGGTAGATAGTACCCTACTCCCTACATCAGGGGAAGATAGTACCCTACTCCCTACATCAGGGGTAGATAGTACCCTACTCCCTACATCCTACTCCCTACATCAGGGGAAGATAGTACCATCAGGGGAAGATAGTACCCTACTCCCTACATCAGGGGTAGATAGTACCCTACTCCCTACATCAGGGGTAGATAGTACCCTACTCCCTACATCAGGGGTAGATAGCACCCTACTCCCTACATCAGGGGTAGATAGTACCCTACTCCCTACATCAGGGGTAGATAGTACCCTACTCCCTACATCAGGGGAGATAGTACCCTACTCCCTACATCCTACTCCCTACATCAGGGGTAGATAGTACATCAGGGGTAGATAGTACCCTACTCCCTACATCAGGGGAAGATAGTACCCTACTCCCTACATCAGGGGTAGATAGTACCCTACATCCCTACATCAGGGAAGATAGCACCCTACTCCCTACATCAGATAGTACATCAGGGGTAGATACTCCCTACATCAGGGGTAGATAGTACCCTACTCCCTACATCAGGGGTAGATAGTACCCTACTCCCTACATCAGGGTAGATAGTACCCTACTCCCTACATCAGGGGTAGATAGCACCCTACTCCCTACATCAGGGGTAGATAGTACCCTACTCCCTACATCAGGGGTAGATAGTACCCTACTCCCTACATCCTACATCAGGGGTAGATAGTACCCTACTCCCTACATCAGGGGTAGATAGTACCCTACTCCCTACATCAGGGGTAGATAGTACCCTACTCCCTACATCAGGGGTAGATAGCACCCTACTCCCTACATCAGGGGTAGATAGCACCCTACTCCCTACATCAGGGGTAGATAGCACCCTACTCCCTACATCAGGGGTAGATAGCACCCTACTACATCAGGGGTAGATCCCTACATCAGGGGTAGATAGTACCCTACTCCCTACATCAGGGGTAGATAGTACCCTACTCCCTACATCAGGGGTAGATAGTACCCTACTCCCTACATCAGGGGTAGATAGTACCCTACTCCCTACATCAGGGGTAGATAGTACCGTACTCCCTACATCAGGGGAAGATAGTACCCTACTCCCTACATCAGGGGTAGATAGTACCCCACTCCCTACATCAGGGGTAGATAGCACCCTACATCAGGGGAAGATAGTACCGTACTCCCTACATCAGGGGAAGATAGTACCCTACTCCCTACATCAGGGGTAGATAGTACCCTACTCCCTACATCAGGGGTAGATAGTACCCTACTCCCTACATCAGGGGTAGATAGTACCCTACTCCCTACATCAGGGGTAGATAGTACCCTACTCCCTACATCAGGGGTAGATAGCACCCTACTCCCTACATCAGGGGTAGATAGTACCCTACTCCCTACATCAGGGGTAGATAGTACCCTACTCCCTACATCAGGGGTAGATAGCACCCTACTCCCTACATCAGGGGTAGATAGCACCCTACTCCCTACATCAGGGGTAGATAGCACCCTACTCCCTACATCAGGGGTAGATAGTACCCTACTCCCTACATCAGGGGTAGATAGCACCCTACTCCCTACATCAGGGGTAGATAGCACCCTACTCCCTACATCAGGGGTAGATAGTACCCTACTCCCTACATCAGGGGTAGATAGCACCCTACTCCCTACATCAGATAGTACCCTACTCCCTACATCAGGGGTAGATAGCACCCTACTCCCTACATCAGGGGTAGATAGCACCCTACTCCCTACATCAGGGGTAGATAGTACCCTACTCCCTACATCAGGGGTAGATAGTACCCTACTCCCTACATCAGAGGTAGATAGTACCCTACTCCCTACATCAGGGGTAGATAGCACCCTACTCCCTACATCAGGGGAAGTCAACCCTGGTCCTGGAGAACTGCAGACAGTTCATGTTCTTGATTTAACCGGCCTGGAAGAGCAGGTGTGTATAATTTAGGCAATCACTGAACCGATCAATTATCTCAGTTGGTCAGGTATGAAGCCTAGTTGGAACATCCTGCTGTAGCTGTGACACTCCAGGAACGGGGTTGGTTACCCCGGCACCACATAGTGGACTACTCTTGACCTGATCCCTATGGGCCCTGGTCAAAAGGAGTGCACTATATAGGGAATGGGGTGCCGTTTAGGACACATCTAACTGTAGCTGTGCTCTCCTGCTCTACTCTCTGTAATGAGGTACTATAGAACCATGCTGTCCTGGGGGAGAGTTGTTCTTTGACCGCATGTTCTTTTTGCAGCATTGGCAGGATTTTGGAGTTAGGGGGGGGGTTTTGCCTGTTAGGTAGAGACGGGGGGAGAGAGGATGAGGGGGGAGAGAGGATATTTTTTAAATGTTTTTAACCTTGACCTGAGCAAGTGGTGGGCTGCTCCCTCTAGCAGTAGGAAGTATTAGCATAATCAGTGTTCTACTTTCTTTCTCCAACACACAATACAAGCCTGTACATCTCTAATGGTTCCCTTGATACCTTGAATACGTTTACCTTTCTGTTTTACACATGCATGTCTAGTCTTTATCTCTCACATACTTCCAGGCCGTCTCTCAGGCATACATAACAATAGACACATCCCATCTCTCTTATCATTCTCTTTCCCTCTCTCTCTCTTTCTCTTCTCTCTCTCTCTCTCTCTCTCTCTCTCTCTTCTCTCTCTCTCTTCTCTTCTCTCTCTCTCTCTTGCTCTCTCTCTCGCTCTCTCTTTCTCTCTCTCTCTCTCTCTCTCTCTCTCTCTCTCTCTCTCTCTCTCTTTCTCTACCTTCATCCCACACTCCTTCCATCCTTCTCTCTCTCTCCCCTCCTTCCATCCTTCTCCCCAATCTTTCTCCTCTCTCCACCCACCCCACCTCTCTCTCTCTATCCTAGTGCAGATGTCTGTCCTGTTCCACACACAGAATAATTAACACCAGTCCCTATGCATCATTCATGACTTCACTCCACCCCTCCAGGATAGACCCTCCCTCTCTTCTTCTTTCTCTTCTTCCCCTCTGCTGGAGGTCTGGAAAGAGCAGACTGATGAGTCAATGGAAAGTTCTGCACCACATTGAACTGGTTCAGACAGGAGGCATCAACTCATAGTTGTTTCTTTCATGTTCTCTCTCTTTGTTCTCTGTTAGCTTTCCTGTCATTGACCAGCCAGAGCACTAGAGTATTTATACTGTGTGTCTGCGTGTGTGTGTGCCATTGATCTGCCCCCCGTCTCTCCCTTAATGTGTGCCACCCTCATCTCCTGCAGATGGCAAGGAACAGACGCCTCCCTTAGATGGGATTGGAAAATAATTGGATAAGCACTACACACTATGCAGTACACACACTACACACTATACAGTACACACACTACACACTATACAGTACACACACTACACACTATACAGTACACACACTACACACTATACAGTACACACACTACACACATAACACATTACACACTACACACTCACACAAACACGCATAAACAAAAACACACATATATATTTACAAAGACCCCACATACTAGGAGAGAGAGACAGAGAGACCGGCGGAGAGAGAGACCGGCGGAGAGAGAGACCGGCGGAGGCAGAGAGCGAGGCACGCAGAGAGCGAGGCACGCAGAGAGCGAGGCACGCAGAGAGCGAGGCACGCAGAGAGCGAGGCACGCAGAGAGCGAGGCACGCAGAGAGCGAGGCACGCAGAGAGCGAGGCACGCAGAGAGCGAGGCACGCAGAGAGCGAGGCACGCAGAGAGCGAGGCACGCAGAGAGCGAGGCAGAGGCACGCAGAGAGACCCTGAATCCAAAGAGATTAGATGGGGAAAGTTGACATAGATGGGAGGTATGGAAGGCTGTCAGTCAGAAGGAGCCCAAGTTCCTCTGTTCATGCCTCTAAATTGGTGGCCCCATGCCGTGGAGTCTTGATCGCATCATCAAAGTGTGACAGGCTGAGAGGCGTACTGTGTTCCCCTGGTGAGACCTCCTGCTGTTAGGCCTTCCTCCCCAGAGCTGCCAAAGACATTATGTGAAATGCACTGGAGGAAACACACAATGCAGTTACTTTAACACTAACACACACAGGCATTTACACACAACATACACAAGCCATGGCACATAAACAAGCTATCACAGTCTCACATCAGAATTCGATGTTGTTCTACACCTGAAATGTGAAAATATTTAGGGTTAAGTTTAGGCATCAACTCCAGATTCTGAAGGTTAGACATGAACTCTGAATGGTTAAGGTAAGGGTTAAGGTTTGGGTTAGGCTGAAAACAAAAAATATCAACAACTACTTTCTATCGCCGGATTCAAACATGCAACCTTTGGTCTGTTTGGAACCTTTGGTCTACTTGGAACAATTGGTCTGTTTGGAACCTTTGGTCTACTTGGAACAATTGGTCTGTTTGGAACCTTTGGTCTACTTGGAACAATTGGTCTGTTTGGAACCTTTTGTCTACTTGGAACAATTGGTCTGTTTGGAACCTTTGGTCTGTTTGGAACCTTTGGTCTGTTTGGAACCTTTGGTCTACTTGGAACAATTGGTCTGTTTGGAACCTTTGGTCTGTTTGGAACCTTTGGTCTACTTGGA
The DNA here is from genome assembly GCF_018296145.1 of Oncorhynchus tshawytscha. Classification (NCBI taxonomy): domain Eukaryota; kingdom Metazoa; phylum Chordata; class Actinopteri; order Salmoniformes; family Salmonidae; genus Oncorhynchus; species Oncorhynchus tshawytscha. The sequence continues at coordinate 100,348 of NW_024609812.1, forward strand.
ACAATTGGTCTGTTTGGAACCTTTTGTCTACTTGGAACAATTGGTCTGTTTGGAACCTTTGGTCTGTTTGGAACCTTTGGTCTACTTGGAACAATTGGTCTGTTTGGAACCTTTGGTCTGTTTGGAACCTTTGGTCTACTTGGAACAATTGGTCTGTTTGGAACCTTTGGTCTGTTTGGAACCTTTGGTCTGTTTGGAACCTTTGGTCTGTTTGGAACCTTTGGTCTGTTTGGAACCTTTGGTCTACTTGGAACAATTGGTCTGTTTGGAACCTTTGGTCTACTTGGAACAATTGGTCTGTTTGGAACCTTTGGTCTACTTGGGACCTTTGGTCTACTTGGAACCAGAGGATGGATGTAGCAACTGCTGATTGCCCCTTTAAAGAGCCTGTGTGATGTGTTTGTTTAGTTACCATTCATGTGCTCGTGGGAAACATCCCAGTTGGAACAATTCTTCAACCAATGACATTTTAGCTAGCTATATGAGCTATATGAGCTAAGTTTCTAATAATAAAGTTAGCTAGGTTGCAAACATGGACAATATAGTCAAACTAGCTACGTATCAACAATGATACATATCACGTGTGTTGATATGTAGCATTGTCATTTTCTCAGACTTTCCGACTTGTAATTACAACTTGGAGGGCCGTTCAAGTGAAACTTCCCAGTGGAAGTCTCGTATTTCCAATAACTCAGACACCACATGAACAGACTATTTGTCCCACCTCCTGTTTAAAGGGTGACATAGTGTTGGCTACTGTATTGGTCTATTGATGGTTAAATCAGCCACGTGATTCTGAGGTAAAAGGATGTGTGTTGTCATGCCGTATACCCCGGTATATGGTATCAACGTTATATCATCCAAGCCTAGTTGATACCACCTGAGGACGGAGAGAGAATAGGATGTTGACATCACCTGGCAGACAACAGGTTTACAGGTGAGGCCAGATAGTGACTGAGACAAGTATTGTACATGAAAGTTAGTTACTCAAGTCAAAGTTTGCTCTCTTTTTGTCATCATTCTTTTCTGTAGACTTTAACTTCAATTGGTCCGCTCTTCAGACAAACAGATTGAAAAGGCTGACCTGCAGAGAAGCAGATTATGTCCTCCACATTGGTGTTGTTGGTGATTCTCTTCCTTCTAGTTACAGCTTATGTCCTCCACATTGGTGTTGTTGGTGATTCTCTTCCTTCTAGTTACAGCTTATGTCCTCCACATTGGTGTTGTTGGTGATTCTCTTCCTTCTAGTTACAGCTTATGTCCTCCACATTGGTGTTGTTGGTGATTCTCTTCCTTCTAGTTACAGCTTATGTCCTCCACATTGATGTTGTTGGTGATTCTCTTCCTTCTAGTTACAGCTTATGTCCTCCACATTGGTGTTGTTGGTGATTCTCTTCCTTCTCGTACCTCCTTCTTCCTCAGTGGGGTGTCTGACAGTATGTAGTTCCTTCTTCCTCAGTGGGGTGTCTGACAGTATGTAGTTCCTTCTAGTTATGGTGGAGTGTCTGACAGTATGTAGTTCCTTCTTCCTCAGTGGGGTGTCTGACAGTATGTAGTTCCTTCTAGTTATGGTGGGGTGTCTGACAGTGTGTAGTTCCTTCTAGTTATGGTGGGGTGTCTGACAGTGTGTAGTTCCTTCTTCCTCAGTGGGTGTCTGACAGTATGTAGTTCCTTCTTCCTCAGTGGGGTGTCTGACAGTATGTAGTTCCTTCTAGTTATGGTGGGGTGTCTGACAGTATGTATTTCCTTCTAGTTATGGAGGAGTGTCTGACAGTATGTAGTTCCTTCTTCCTCAGTGGGGTGTCTGACAGTATGTACCTCCTTCTTCCTCAGTGGGGTGTCTGACAGTATGTACCTCCTTCTTCCTCAGTGGGGTGTCTGACAGTATGTAGTTCCTTCTTCCTCAGTGGGGTGTCTGACAGTATGTAGTTCCTTCTTCCTCAGTGGGGTGTCTGACAGTATGTAGTTCCTTCTTCCTCAGTGGGGTGTCTGACAGTATGTAGTTCCTTCTTCCTCAGTGGAGTGTCTGACAGTATGTAGTTCCTTCTAGTTATGGTGGAGTGTCTGACAGTATGTAGTTCCTTCTAGTTATGGAGGAGTGTCTGACAGTGTGTAGTTCCTTCTTCCTCAGTGGGGTGTCTGACAGTATGTAGTTCCTTCTTCCTCAGTGGGGTGTCTGACAGTATGTAGTTCCTTCTAGTTATGGTGGAGTGTCTGACAGTATGTAGTTCCTTCTTCCTCAGTGGGGTGTCTGGTATGTAGTTCCTTCTAGTTATGGTGGGGTGTCTGACAGTGTGTAGTTCCTTCTTCCTCAGTGGGGTGTCTGACAGTATGTACCTCCTTCTTCCTCAGTGGGGTGTCTGACAGTATGTACCTCCTTCTTCCTCAGTGGGGTGTCTGACAGTGTGTAGTTCCTTCTAGTTATGGTGGAGTGTCTGACAGTATGTAGTTCCTTCTTCCTCAGTCTGACAGTATGTAGTTCCTTCTAGGGTGTCTGACAGTGTGTAGTTCCTTCTTCCTCAGTGGGGTGTCTGACAGTGTGTAGTTCCTTCTTCCTCAGTGGGGTGTCTGACAGTATGTGTAGTTATGGTGGAGTGTCCTTGTAGTTCCTTCTTCCTCAGTGGGGTGTCTGACAGTATGTAGTTCCTTCTAGTTATGGTGGGTGTCTGACAGTATGTAGTTCCTTCTTCCTCAGTGGGGTGTCTGACACTATGTAGTTCCTTCTAGTTATGGTGGAGTGTCTGACAGTATGTAGTTCCTTCTTCCTCAGTGGGGTGTCTGACAGTATGTAGTTCCTTCTAGTTATGGTGGAGTGTCTGACAGTGTGTAGTTCCTTCTTCCTCAGTGGGGTGTCTGACAGTATGTACCTCCTTCTTCCTCAGTGGGGTGTCTGACAGTATGTACCTCCTTCTTCCTCAGTGGGGTGTCTGACAGTATGTAGTTCCTTCTTCCTCAGTGGGGTGTCTGACAGTATGTAGTTCCTTCTAGTTATGGTGGAGTGTCTGACAGTATGTAGTTCCTTCTTCCTCAGTGGGGTGTCTGACAGTATGTAGTTCCTTCTAGTTATGGTGGAGTGTCTGACAGTATGTAGTTCCTTCTTCCTCAGTGGGGTGTCTGACAGTATGTAGTTCCTTCTAGTTATGGTGGAGTGTCTGACAGTGTGTAGTTCCTTCTTCCTCAGTGGGGTGTCTGACAGTATGTAGTTCCTTCTAGTTATGGTGGAGTGTCTGACAGTGTGTAGTTCCTTCTTCCTCAGTGGGGTGTCTGACAGTATGTAGTTCCTTCTTCCTCAGTGGGGTGTCTGACAGTATGTAGTTCCTTCTTCCTCAGTGGGGTGTCTGACAGTATGTAGTTCCTTCTTCCTCAGTGGGGTGTCTGACAGTATGTAGTTCCTTCTTCCTCAGTGGGGTGTCTGACAGTATGTAGTTCCTTCTAGTTATGGTGGAGTGTCTGACAGTATGTAGTTCCTTCTAGTTATGGTGGAGTGTCTGACAGTATGTAGTTCCTTCTTCCTCAGTGGAGTGTCTGACAGTATGTAGTTCCTTCTAGTTATGGTGGAGTGTCTGACAGTATGTAGTTCCTTCTTCCTCAGTGGGGTGTCTGACAGTATGTAGTTCCTTCTAGTTATGGTGGAGTGTCTGACAGTATGTAGTTCCTTCTTCCTCAGTGGGGTGTCTGACAGTATGTAGTTCCTTCTAGTTATGGTGGAGTGTCTGACAGTATGTAGTTCCTTCTTCCTCAGTGGGGTGTCTGACAGTATGTAGTTCCTTCTAGTTATGGTGGAGTGTCTGACAGTATGTAGTTCCTTCTTCCTCAGTGGGGTGTCTGACAGTATGTACCTCCTTCTTCCCACAAGTCTGCCCTTGCCTTGTTTGACCAAATCAATCACTGACTGTTAATACTATTTATTGTAGAAATCTTTTACTGATTGACCATTAAGTAAAATACTTGTCCCTCTCCTGGCTTTCCTCGCTCTATATTCTGGCCATCTGTTTCCTGCTAGAACCCTTTTGCAGTAGCATGAGTTATATGATTGTGATAACTATTTATTGCTTTACCTCCCTTATCCGACCTCATTTGCACACACTGTATATAGATTTTTTTCTACTGTATTATTGACTGTATGTTTGTTTATTCCATGTGTAACTCTGTGTTGTTGTATGTCGAACTGCTTTGCTTTTATCTTGGCCAGGTCGCAGTTGTAAATGAGAACTTGTTCTCAACTAGCCTACCTGGTTAAATAAAGGGGGGGGGTATATACAGTGGGGCAAAAAAGTATTTAGTCAGCCACCAATTGTGCAAGTCCTCCCACTTAAAAAGGTGAGAGAGGTACACTTCAACTATGACAGACAAAATGAGAAAAAAAATCCAGAAAATCACATTGTAGGATTTTTAATGAATTTATTTGCAAATTATGGTGGAAAATAAGTATTTGGTCACCTACAAACAAGCAAGATTTCTGGCTCTCACAGACCTGTAACTTCTTCTTTTAGAGGATCCTCTGTCCTCCCCTCGTTACCTGTATTAATGGCACCTGTTTGAACTTGTTATCAGTATAAAAGACACCTGTCCACAACCTCAAACAGTCACACTCCAAACTCCACTATGGCCAAGACCAAAGAGCTGTCAAAGGACACCAGAAACAAAATTGTAGACCTGCACCAGGCTGGGAAGACTGAATCTGCAATAGGTAAGCAGCTTGGTTTGAAGAAATCAACTGTGGGAGCAATTATTAGGAATTGGAAGACAAACAATACCACTGATAATCTCCCTCGATCTGGGGCTCCACGCAAGATACAGGTTTGTAGGCCTCCTTGTTCACACATTTTTTTCATTTCTGCCCACAAATGTTCTATAAGATTGAGGTCAGGGCTTTGTGATAGCCACTCCAATACCTTGACTTTGTTGTCCTTAAGCCATTTTGCCACAACTTTGGAAGTATGCTTGGGGGTCATTGTCCATTTGGAAGACCCATTTGCGACCAAGCTTTAACTTCCTGACAATATATCCACAGAATTTTCCATCCTCATGATGCCATCTATTTTGTGAAGTGCACCAGTCCCTCCTACAGCAAAGCACCCCCACAACATGATGCTGCCACCCCCGTGCTTCACGGTTGGGATGGTGTTCTTCGGCTTGCAAGGCTCTCCCTTTTTCTTCCAAACATAACAATGGTCATTATGGCCAGAGGACATTTTTTCAAAAAGTACGATCTTTGTCCTCATATGCAGTTGCAAACCGTAGTCTGGATGTTTTATGGCGGTTTTGGAGCATTGGCTTCTTCCTTGCTCCTTCCTGAGCGGTATGAATGCTGGTCCCATGGTGTTTATATTTGCGTACTATTGTTTGTACTGATTAACGTGGTTTGAATTGCTCCCAAGGATGAACCAGACTAGTTGAGGTCTACAATTTTTTTTCTGAGGTCTGATTTCTTTTGATTTTCCCCTGATGTCAATTAAAGAGGCACTGAGTTTGAAGGTAGGCCTTGAAATAAATCCACAGGAACACCTCCAATTGACTCAAATTATGTCAATTAGTCTATCAGAAGCTTCTAAAGCCATGACTTCATTTACTGGAATTTTCCAAGCTGTTTAAAGGTACAGTCAACTTAGTGTATGTAAACGTCTGACCCACTGGAATTGTGATACAGTGAGTTATAAGTGAAATAATCTGTCTGTAAACAACTGTTGGGAAAATTACCTGTCATGCACAAAGTAGATGTCCTAACCACCTTGCCAAAACTGTAGTTTGTTAACAAGAAATTTGTGGAGTGGTTGAAAACCTAGTTTTAATGTCTCCAACCTAAGTGTATGTGAACTTCCGACTTCAACTGCATGTACACACAGGTAGGGATACAGTGACTAGGCAACAGGATAGATAATAAACAGTAACAGCAGCGTATGTGATGAGTCAATAGAGTTAGTGCCAAAATGGTCAGTGCAGATTTTAAACATTTTTATGGCTTTGGGGGTGGATGCTGTTCAGCGTCCTGTTGGTTCCAGACTTGATATCTCTTGTTGTGCGGTAACAGAGAGAACAGTCAATGACTTGGGTGGCTGGAGTCTTTGACCATTTTTAGGGCCTTCCTCTGACACCGCCTGGTATAGAGGTCCAGAATGGTATGGAGCTCGGCCCCAGTGATGTACTGGGCCATACGCACTACCCTCTGTAGCTCTTTGCGGTCGGATGTCAAGCAGTTGCCATACCAGGCGGTGATGCAGCCAGTCAAGATGCTCTCAAGGGTGCAGCTGTCGAACCTTTTGAGGATCTGAGGGCCCATGCTAAATCTTGGTACACTTAAAACCAGAACAATTTATAAATAGTTCACCACGCTTGTTTGCTTTGAATTTCTTCTGTGTAATGTCTTCATGAACACACTCTAGAATTGTAAAGTGTTATTCACCTGTCCCCATGGGATAACCTTTTGAAGAACCCTTTTTGGTTCCAGGTACAACCCTTTTGGTTTCCATGTAGAACCCTTTTCACAGACAGTTCTACCTGGAACCCAACTCTTTAAATGGTTATCCTATGGGGACAGCCAAAATACCCTTTTGGAACCCTTTTTTTCTAAGAGTGCAGTTATACAATATTAGAATTATTTAGGCAACATCATGCAACAGACTTGTGCATTGTGATTTAAATGTGTGCTTTAGGGTTATATCGTCTCAAGACAATTAATCTTTACTTTTGTAAAAGTCAAGTAACTGAATTTTCTTTCGTGCAACGCAACCATGTTCTTTTGTTTTGTTCTTTGTGGAAAGATGAAAGGAAATGATGGTGTGTGTTCCATGATTAATTGTCTGAGTCAGGGGATCAGCATTCAGACTCATCTCTAACCATGATACTGCAGTATTTCCAGTTTCTGAACACTTGGACCAAAATAGAGTCTTGTTTTTGCAGGCTGATATCTAAGACGAGGATTGCAGGGTCGTTCCACCAGTACCTTTTGCATCACTTTGATACTATTGGTTTAAATTGTGCACCAATATTGAATTTTAAAAGCTGGTTATGTTATATGATCTTATCCTTAATCTGGGGAGAAAGCTGAGAGAACAGAAGTGGTGTTGTTGGTGAGTTTGGTTCAACCTAGGTGTGGTCAAGATGTGCTTCTCTCCTATTTCTATTGGCTTTCATCCCCAGACAAACACATCTGGTCTATTTGCAGTTTCCATTAGCACGTGTTGTTGGGGTGAGTCGGTTCTGTTATTATCATCAAGGTCATGTTAATGTATTGGATATGTTTACGTTATTGAACTGGATCTTAATTAGGGTTGGATCAAAGCACTATTGCTACACAGCCCTCAAACTCACCTCTGGACCTCCAAGACAGTTCTGCCTCATTGTTCCACTGTCCTCTGTAACCAGGGACTGATTTAGACCTGGGACACAAGGTTTGTGCAATTAGTTATTAGGTAGAACAGAAAACCAGCAGGCTCCAGACCTCAGGGTCAGAGTGGAGTTACCCCTGATCTACAGTGTATAGCTCTGAATGATCTGTTTTCCTTCACAAACTGTTGAAGTCCCTGTATAACATATAACCTCTTGTTGAAGAGAATGAAAGGCTGCCTTGCTCAGTGTTTACACTGGACTACCTGTTCAATGAGTCTTTACCTACATTGATGCAGACCTAACTGGCATCAATGCCCGATTTCTGCCAAAGTCATCAGATGCTTTTTTTAAGAGTTCAAATTCAGAGAAACCTGTTGTTTTGGCTGTGCAGCCCCCTGTTCCTTCCTGCCACTGCAGTCAGCGCTCCAGAGCTTTGCACATAGCAGTTACTTTTCATTAGCATTTCTATATTAGTCTCTTCTCCTCCAAGCATTGTCCTCAGTGTCCATCCTGCACCTTTATCTCTCTCAATAACCTCCACCCACATAGGATAGTCACACACACACACACAGCTGGTGCCCACACACCCCTGTCTTAATAGAAAGAGCAATCTCCATGTCCATCTCTCTCTCTCTCTCTCTCTCTCTCACACACACACACACACACACACACACACACACACACACACACAGCTGGTGCCCACACACCCCTGTCTTAATAGAAAGAGCAATCTCCATGTCCATCTCTCTCTTTCTCTCTCTCTCTCTCACACACACACACACACACACACACACACACACACACACACACACACACACACACACTGCCTGTGAGCAGTGTTTGCTCAGTTGATTGGAGGACTGTGTCACTCGGCCTCCCTGTGTTTGTCTGAGACCCAATGGGGTCTCAGCTTATCTTCGGCCACTTAGTTTGGCTTTAATGGGGACAAGGCAGAATACTGGGGACATGGAGACGAGGCAGGATACTGGGAACATGGTGACGAGGCAGGGTACCAAGGACATGGAGACGAGGCAGGGTACTGGGGACATGGAGACGAGGCAGGGTACTGGGGACATGGAGACGAGGCAGGGTACTGGGGACATGGAGACGAGGCAGGGTACTGGGGACATGGAGACGAGGCAGGGTACGGGGACATGGGGACATGGAGACGAGGCAGGGTATACCGCCTGGGGACATGGAGACGAGGCAGGGTACCTGGGGACATGGAGACGAGGCAGGGTACTGGGGACATGGAGACGAGGCAGGCCATCAGGGGGGGCAGGGTACCAGGGGACATGGAGACGAGGCAGGGGACATGGAGGAGGCACTTGGGGGACATGGAGACGAGGCAGGGTACACGGGGACATGGAGACGAGGCAGGGGACATGGGGACATACTGGGAACATGGAGGACATGGAGACGAGGCAGGGTACCGGGGACATGAGGCAGGGGAGACAGGGACGACGAGGCAGGGTACTGGGGACATGGAGACGAGGCAGGGGACATGGAGACGAGGGGGACATGGAGACATGGAGGCAGGCAGGGTACCGGGGACATGGAGGACGAGGCAGGCGGGACATGGAGGCAGGCAGGGGACATGGAGACGAGGCAGGGTACCGGGGACATGGAGACGAGGCAGGGTACCGGGGACATGGAGACGAGGCAGGGTACGGGGACATGGAGGGACATGGAGACGAGGCAGGGTACCGGGGACATGGAGACGAGGCACCGGGGACATGGAGACGAGGCCGGGGACATGGAGACGAGGCAGGGTACTGGGGACATGGAGACGAGGCAGGGTACTGGGGACATGGAGACGAGGCAGGGTACCGGGGACATGGAGACGAGGCAGGGTACCGGGGACATGGAGACGAGGCAGGGTACTGAGTTAATGGGAACGAGGCAGGGTACTGGGAACATGGAGACGAGGCAGGGTACCAAGGACATGGAGACGAGTCAGGATACTGAGTTAATGGGAACGAGGCAGGGTACTGGGAACATGGAGACGAGGCAGGGTACCAAGGACATGGAGACGAGTCAGGATACTGAGTTAATGGGAACGAGGCAGGGTACTGGGAACATGGAGACGAGGCAGGATACTGAGTTAATGGGAACGAGGCAGGGTACTGGGAACATGGAGACGAGGCAGGGTACCGGGGACATGGAGACAAGTCAGGATACTGAGTTAATGGGAACGAGGCAGGGTACTGGGAACATGGAGACGAGGCAGGGTACCAAGGACATGGAGACGAGTCAGGATACTGAGTTAATGGGAACGAGGCAGGGTACTGGGAACATCTCATGTGATGTGACTCCCAAATAAGTCAACATGTGACTGTCAGAATGTGCATAACGTAGATACAGAGCTTTGAGTATTTCTATGATTTAGAGGATTTAATTCCTGTTTCTAGTTTTTTAAGAATCAAATCAGTGTTTAAAACTTTTATCGTCTTGAATCTGTAGGAAATGTCTCCACTAAGGACCTCTGTCAACAGGGGATATTGGCCTGCGTTGCTCAGCTGCAGTTTCAACTACTTCCTTCCTCACTCTGTCCGTGTGTGTTTGGGTCTTTGAGTGGGCTTGCCGTCCTGCCTGCGTACGTGCCCTCGTCCATACGACCTTCACAAGGGCTGAGGGAGTAACTGGGGAGCTGGCCCTGACTGCAACCAATCGATCGCTAGCCCTCACCACCCCTCTTCCGCTCAGCAGTCTCTCTCCCAACACACACCACACTCCCCACCGCCTCATTGCCCAAATAGACTCACATATGAGTGACAGGGCCAATTTCTCTCTCCTTCCACTCCCCTCTAATTCATAGCCATTGATTTACACCTGGTGGTCTGAATGCTCTTTATATACAGACACACACACACACACACACACACACACACACACAGCTCCTTTGTATGGATCACAATGCAGACACAAACTTGGTGTCTCAGCACATGGATTGAAGGACTGAAGGGACTTTCTGAAGGACTGTAGAAGGTCTTCAGATGTGTAGCACAGTGTCCCAAACCTCTCCTTGAGTTGTCACTGCTGTTCCTCCTATTTGATGTATTCCAGTCCAATCTCACCTGATTCAACGATCAACGTCTCATCAATCCCTTCATTAGTTGAATTAAGTGTGTTAGTTCTGGATTACATCAACTCATTGTGTCTGGTTTCTCTTTGGGTCTCCTTCGTCCTAGTTCTCCCTGGTTCTCTTTAGTTCTCTTTCGTCTTAGTTCTTCCTGGTTCTCTTTAGTTCTCCTTCGTCCTAGTTCTCCCTGGTTCTCTTTAGTTCTCTTTCATCTTAGTTCTTCCTGGTTCTCTTTAGTTCTCCCTGGTTCTCTTTAATTCTCTTTCGTCTTAGTTCTTCCTGGTTCTCTTTAGTTCTCCTTCATCCTAGTTCTCTTTGGTTCTCTTTCGTCTTAGTTCTTCCTGGTTCTCTTTAGTTCTCCTTCGTCCTAGTTCTCCCTGGTTCTCTTTAGTTCTCTTTCGTCTTAGTTCTTCCTGGTTCTCTTTAGTTCTCCTTCATCCTAGTTCTCCCTGGTTCTCTTTCGTCCTAGTTCTCTCTGGTTCTCTTTAGTTCTCCTTCGTCCTAGTTCTCCCTGGTTCTCTTTAGTTCTCCTTCGTCCTAGTTCTCCCTGGTTCTCTTTAGTTCTCCTTCGTCCTAGTTCTCCCTGGTTCTCTTTAGTTCTCCTTCGTCCTAGTTCTCCCTGGTTCTCTTTAGTTCTCCTTCGTCCTAGTTCTCCCTGGTTCTCTTTAGTTCTCTTTCTCTTAGTTCTTCCTGGTTCTCTTTAGTTTAGTTCTCCTGGTTCTCTTTAGTTCTCTTCGTCCTAGTTCTTCCTGGTTCTCTTTAGTTCTCCTTCATCCTAGTTCTCCCTGGTTCTCCTTCGTCCTAGTTCTTCCTGGTTCTCTTTAGTTCTCCTTCGTCCTAGTTCTCCCTGGTTCTCTTTAGTTCTCCTTCGTCCTAGTTCTCCCTGGTTCTCTTTCGTCCTAGTTCTCTCTGGTTCTCTTTAGTTCTCCTTCGTCCTAGTTCTCTCTGGTTCTCTTTAGTTCTCCTTCGTCCTAGTTCTCTCTGGTTCTCTTTAGTTCTCCTTCGTCCTAGTTCTTCCATATATTTATATGTATATATTCTTATTCCATTCCTTTACTTAGATGTGTTTGTATTAGGTAGTTTTTTTGTTTTTGTTAGATTACATGTTAGATATTACTACGCTGTCGGAACTAGAAGCACATGCATTTCACTCCGCACACAATAACATCTGCTAACCATGTGTATGTGACCAATACCATTTGATTTGATGTGGTTCTCCTCCTGGTTCTTGTAATTGGGATCTGGCATATGTGGTATGGTCCTGGGTTCTCGAGATGAGGTGTGGAATGGTCCTGGGTTCTCAAGATGAGGTGTGGAATGGTCCTGGGTTCTCGGGAAGAGGTGTGGAATGGTCCTGGGTTCTCGGGAAGAGGTGTGGAATGGTCCTGGGTTCTCAGGAAGAGGTGTGGAATGGTCCTGGGTTCTCGGGAAGAGGTGTGGAATGGTCCTGGGTTCTCGGGAAGGGAAGATGGTCCTGGGTGTGGAATGGTCCTGGGTTCTCAAGATGAGGTGTGGAATTGTCCTGGGTTCTCAAGATGAGGTGTGGAATGGTCCTGGGTTCTCAAGATGAGGTGTGGAATGTCCTGGGTTCTCAAGATGAGGTGTGGAATGGTCCTGGATTCTCAAGATGAGGTGTGGAATGGTCCTGGATTCTCAAGATGAGGTGTGGAATGGTCTTGGGTTCTAGAGATGAGGTGTGGAATGGTCTTGGGTTCTAGAGATGAGGTGTGGAATGGTCCTGGGTTCTCGAGATGAGGTGTGGAATGGTCCTGGATTCTCGAGATGAGGTGTGGAATGGTCTTGGGTTCTAGAGATGTGGTGTGGAATGGTCCTGGGTTCTCGAGATGAGGTGTGGAATGGTCCTGGGTTCTCGAGATGAGGTGTGGAATGGTCCTGGGTACTCAAAGAGAGGTGTAGGAAACACTGCTGTGGTATTTTTTTATATTTAGGTACAATGTAACGTGTGTGTGTGTGTGTGTGTGTTCAGGTGGATCTCCAGGCTCGGATCCCCAGGTGACCAATGAGAGCGTCCGCAGTAGGGACCAGATCCTCCAGACTCTGACTGACCTGTCCAGGGCCTTCCAGGACATTGCTGACCGCTGTCTGCTGGTCCTCCACCTGGAGGTCAGGTACGTACGGACATGGACTCTCCAGGTTAAACACCCAGCCTGGGTCATGTTCATAAGACCTTTTCCTCTTGGTCATGTTCACAATAACCTTTTCCTATTGGTCATGTTCACAATGACCTTTTCCTATTGGTCATGTTCACAATGACCTTTTCCTATTGGTCATGGTCACAATGACCTTTTCCTATTGGTCATGGTCACAATGACCTTTTCCTATTGGTCATGGTCACAATGACCTTTTCCTATTGGTCATGGTCACAATGACCTTTTCCTATTGGTCATGGTCACAATGACCTTTTCCTATTGGTCATGGTCACAATGACCTTTTCCTATTGGTCATGGTCACAATGACCTTTTCCTATTGGTCATGGTCACAATGACCTTTTCCTATTGGTCATGTTCACAATGACCTTTTCCTATTGGTCATGGTCACAATGACCTTTTCCTATTGGTCATGGTCACAATGACCTTTTCCTGGTCATGGTCAATGACCTTTTCATGGTCATGGTCACAATGACCTTTTCCTGTTGGTTGGTCATGGTCACAATGACCTTTTCCTGTTGGTCATGGTCACAATGACCTTTTCCTGTTGGTCATGGTCACAATGACCTTTTCCTGTTGGTCATGGTCACAATGACCGTTTCCTGTTGGTCATGGTCACAATGACCGTTTCCTGTTGGTCATGGTCACAATGACCGTTTCCTGTTGGTCATGGTCACAATGACCGTTTCCTGTTGGTCATGGTCACAATGACCGTTTCCTGTTGGTCATGGTCACAATGACCTTTTCCTGTTGGTCATGGTCACAATGACCTTTTCCTATTGGTCATGGTCACAATGACCTTTTCCTATTGGTCATGGTCACAATGACCTTTTCCTTTGGTCATGGTCACCATGACCTTTTCCTTTATGGTTATCCCTCCATCACCTCCTTCCTCTCTTTATCCCTCCATCACCTCCTTCCTCCTTTATCCTCCATCTCCTCCTTCCTCTCTTTATCCCTCCATCACCTCCTTCCTCTCTTTATCCCTCCATCACCTCCTTCCTCTCTTTATCCCTCCATCACCTCCTTCCTCTCTTTATCCCTCCATCTCCTCCTTCCTCTTTATCCCTCATCTTCTCTTTATCTCCTCTCTTTATCCCTCATCATTATCCCTCCATCTCCTCCTTCCTCTCTTTATCCCTCCTCCTTCCTCTCTTTATCCCTCATCATCACCTCCTTCCTCTCTTTATCCCTCCATCTCCTCCTTCCTCTCTTTATCCCTCCATCTCCTCCTTCCTCTCTTTATCCCTCCATCACCTCCTTCCTCTCTTTATCCCTCCATCTCCTCCTTCCTCTCTTTATCCCTCCATCTCCTCCTTCCTCTCTTTATCCCTCCATCACCTCCTTCCTCTCTTTATCCCTCCATCTCCTCCTTCCTCTCTTTATCCCTCCATCACCTCCTTCCTCTCTTTATCCCTCCATCCCTCATCATGGCTCTGAGATATTGTTTCTCTTCTGCAGTAATGTTCATGATCGCCCTGAAAAAAGAGAGGGGGCGAGAAACCCTCCCTGAGCTCTGCACTGCTCTCTACTACTCCACACCTTATTGACTTTTACCCATCAACCACATTTCCCCCGACAGTAAGGGTGGCAAATGATGCCATCAGGAAGAGGAGAGGAAGAGGAAGAAAGAGAGAGATGCAGAGAGGGAAGGAGTGTGAGAGGGGGGTGGGAAAGGAAGGGAGAGAGAAGGAGAAAAAGAGAGAGGTGAGAGGGTGTCTCCACTCATGTTTTTAATAGCCACCGGGGCCGAAGATGGTTTTTGGGGGTTCTGATGAAGATGGTTTTTGGGGGTTCTGATGAAGATGGTTTTTGGGGGTTCTGATGAAGGTGTGAGCAGCCAGAGATCATGTAGCAGTCAGGTGTTTAGGGAAACTAAGCACCCGCATGGTGGCTCTTGGATTAGAACGTCACGCTTGGACAAATGTGTTGAAAGACAGAGGCGGAGGGGAGACATTTGATTAAGTTACAGTAGACTGATATCTACATATCACAATCTGTCCTGATAGTTACATGGTGGATGAATTCAGTCAAACATCCCAGTAGAGCTGAGCGATACATTTCCACCACCGCTTTTTCATTCTCCTTTATATACTAGTTAATGGGACAATTTTCCCATTTAACAATCACCCATATTAGCAAAGTTATTTCATTTCAAACTTCTCATTGGTCTAGAATAGGCTACTTATCATAATGAATGATATCAGCAAAATGCTTGCGATAAGTAACACTAACCTGATTCCATCACCATCATGACTTCATCTACCTGTAGGGTTTGGTTGGACTAAACACACATCAACAATATTGTCTCTCTCCTCTTTTCATCCGTCTCTCCTCTCTCCTCATCTGTCTCTCCTCATCTGTCTCTCCTCTCTCCTCATCTGTCTCTCCTCCCTCCTCTCATGTCTCTCCTCCCCTCATCTATCTATCCTCTCTCCTCCCCTCATCTATCTATCCTCTCTCCTCCCCTCATCTATCTCTCCTCTCTCCTCCCCTCATCTATCTCTCCTCTCTCCTCCCTCATCTATCTATCCTCTCTCTCCCCTCATCATCTATCTCTCCTCCCCTCATCTGTCTATCCTCTCTCCTCATCTGTCTCTCTTCTCTCCTCCCCTCATCTGTCTATCCTCTCTCCTCCCCCTGATCTGCCTCCTCTTCTCCTCCCCTCATCTGTTTATCCTCTCTCCTCCCCTCATCTATCTATCCTCTCTCCTCCCCTCATCTGTCTATCCTCCCCTCATCTATCTCTCTCTCTCCTCCCCTCATCTATCTATCCTCTCTCCTCCCCTCATCTGTCTATCCTCTCTCCTCATCTGTCTCTCTCTCTCCTCCCCTCATCTGTCTATCCTCTCTCCTCCCCTGATCTGCCTCCTCTTTCTCCTCCCCTCCTCCCCTCATCTGTTTATCCTCTCTCCTCCCTCTCATCTATCTATCCTCTCTCCTCCCCTCATCTGTCTATCCTCTCTCCTCATCTGTCTCTCTTCTCTCCTCCCCTCATCTGTCTATCCTCTCTCCTCCCTCATCTCTCTATCTCCTCCCTCATCTGTCTATCCTCTCTCCTCCCCTCATCTGTCTATCTTCTCTCTCCCCTCATCTGTCTCTCTTCTCTCCTCCCCTCATCTGTCTCTCTCTCTCCTCCCCTCATCTGTCTATCCTCTCTCTCCCTCATCTGTCTCTCTTCTCTCCTCCCCTCATCTATCTATCCTCTCTCCTCCCCTCATCTGTCTATCCTCTCTCCTCCCCTGATCTGTCTCTCTTCTCTCCTCCCTCATCTGTCTCTCTTCTCTCCTCCCCTCATCTGTCTATCCTCTCTCCTCCCCTCATCTGTCTCTCCTCTCTCTTCCCCTCATCTGTCTCTCCTCTCTGCTCATCTATCTCTCCTCTCATCTGTCTCTCCTCTCTGCTCATCTATTTCTCCTCTCTCTTCCCCTCATCTGTCTCTCCTCTCTCCTCATCTGTCTCTCTCTCTCCTCCCCTCATCTGTCTCTCTCTCTCTCCTCATCTATCTCTCTTCTCTCCTCCCCTCATCTGTCTCTCCTCTCTCCTCATCTCATCTGTCTCCTCATCTCTCTTCCCCTCATCTGTCTCTCCTCTCTCCCTCATCTATCTCTCCTCTCTCCTCCCCTCATCTGTCTCTCTCCTCTCTCCTCATCTATTTCTCCTCTCTCTCCCCATCATCTGTCTCTCTCTCCCTCATCTGTCTATCTCTCTCCCCTCATCTGTCTCTCCTCTCTCCTCCCCTCATCTGTCTATCCTTTCTCCTCCCCTGATCTGTCTCCTCTCTCTCCTCTCTCCTCATCTGTCTCTCTTCTCTCCTCCCCTCATCTGTCTATCCTCTCTGCTCCCCTCATTTGTTTCTCCTCTCTCTTCCCCTCATCTATCTCTCCTCTCTGCTCATCTATTTCTCCTCTCATCTGTCTCTCCTCTCTGCTCATCTATTTCTCCTCTCTCTTCCCCTCATCTATCTCTCCTCTCTCCTCATCTATTTCTCTCTCTCTCATCTGTCTCTCCTCTCTGCTCATCTATTTCTCTCTCTCTCTCCCCTCATCTATCTCTCCTCTCTCCTCATCTATTTCTCCTCTCTCCTCATCTCATCTCTCTCTCTATTTCTCTCTCTCCCCTCATCTATCTCTCCTCTCTCCTCCCCTCATCTGTCTCTCCTCTCTGCTCATCTGTTTCTCCTCTCTCTCCCCTCATCTGTCTATCTCTCTCTCTGCTCATCTATTTCTCCTCTCTCTTCCCCTCATCTGTCTCTCCTCTCTGCTCATCTATTTCTCCTCTCTCTTCCCCTCATCTGTCTCTCCTCTCTGCTCATCTATTTCTCCTCTCTCTTCCCCTCATCTGTCTCTCCTCTCTGCTCATCTATTTCTCCTCTCTCTTCTCCTCATCTGTCATTTCTGCTCTCTCTCTCATCTCTCCTCTCTGCTCATCTATTTCTCCTCTCTCTTCCCCTCATCTGTCTCTCCTCTCTGCTCATCTATTTCTCCTCTCTCTTCCCCTCATCTGTCTCTCCTCTCTGCTCATCTATTTCTCCTCTCTCTTCCCCTCATCTGTCTCTCCTCTCTGCTCATCTATTTCTCCTCTCTCTTCCCCTCATCTGTCTCTCCTCTCTGCTCATCTATTTCTCCTCTCTCTTCCCCTCATCTGTCTCTCCTCTCTGCTCATCTATTTCTCCTCTCTCTTCCCCTCATCTGTCTCTCCTCTCTGCTCATCTATTTCTCCTCTCTCTTCCCCTCATCTGTCTCTCCTCTCTGCTCATCTATTTCTCCTCTCTCTTCCCCTCATCTGTCTCTCCTCTCTGCTCATCTATTTCTCCTCTCTCTTCCCCTCATCTGTCTCTCCTCTCTGCTCATCTATTTCTCCTCTCTCTTCCCCTCATCTGTCTCTCCTCTCTGCTCATCTATTTCTCTCTCTCTTCCCCTCATCTATTTCTCCTCTCTCTTCCCCTCATCTGTCTCTCCTCTCCCTCATCTATTTCTCCTCTCTCTTCCCCTCATCTGTCTCTCCTCTCTGCTCATCTATTTCTCCTCTCTCTTCCCCTCATCTGTCTCTCCTCTCTGCTCATCTATTTCTCCTCTCTCTTCCCCTCATCTGTCTCTCCTCTCTGCTCATCTATTTCTCCTCTCTCTTCCCCTCATCTGTCTCTCCTCTCTGCTCATCTATTTCTCCTCTCTCTTCCCCTCATCTGTCTCTCCTCTCTGCTCATCTATTTCTCCTCTCTCTTCCCCTCATCTGTCTCTCCTCTCTGCTCATCTATTTCTCCTCTCTCTTCCCCTCATCTGTCTCTCCTCTCTGCTCATCTATTTCTCCTCTCTCTTCCCCTCATCTGTCTCTCCTCTCTGCTCATCTATTTCTCCTCTCTCTTCCCCTCATCTGTCTCTCCTCTCTGCTCATCTATTTCTCCTCTCTCTTCCCCTCATCTGTCTCTCCTCTCTGCTCATCTATTTCTCCTCTCTGCTCATCTATCTCTCCTCTCTGCTCATCTATTTCTCCTCTCTCTTCCCCTCATCTGTCTCTCCTCTCTGCTCATCTATTTCTCCTCTCTCTTCCCCTCATCTGTCTCTCCTCTCTGCTCATCTATTTCTCCTCTCTCTTCCCCTCATCTGTCTCTCCTCTCTGCTCATCTATTTCTCCTCTCTCTTCCCCTCATCTGTCTCTCCTCTCTGCTCATCTATTTCTCCTCTCTCTTCCCCTCATCTCTCCTCTCTGCTCATCTCTCTCCTCTATCTTCCCCTCATCTATTTCTCCTCCCCTCATCTGTCTCTCCTCTCTGCTCCCCTCATCTATTTCTCCTCTCTCTTCCCCTCATCTGTCTCTCCTCTCTGCTCATCTATTTCTCCTCTCTTCCCCTCATCTGTCTTCTCTCTGCTCATCTGTCTCTCCTCTCTCCTCATCTATTTCTCTCTCTCTTCCCCTCATCTGTCTCTCCTCTCTGCTCATCTATTTCTCCTCTCTCTTCCCCTCATCTGTCTCTCCTCTCTGCTCATCTATTTCTCCTCTCTCTTCCCCTCATCTGTCTCTCCTCTCTGCTCATCTATTTCTCCTCTCTCTTCCCCTCATCTGTCTCTCCTCTCTGCTCATCTATTTCTCCTCTCTCTTCCCCTCATCTGTCTCTCCTCTCTGCTCATCTATTTCTCCTCTCTCTTCCCCTCATCTGTCTCTCCTCTCTGCTCATCTATTTCTCCTCTCTCTTCCCCTCATCTGTCTCTCCTCTCTGCTCATCTATTTCTCCTCTCTCTTCCCGTCATCTGTCTCTCCTCTCTGCTCATCTATTTCTCCTCTCTCTTCCCCTCATCTGTATCTCCTCTCTGCTCATCTATTTCTCCTCTCTCTTCCCCTCATCTGTCTCTCCTCTCTGCTCATCTATTTCTCCTCTCTCTTCCCCTCATCTGTCTCTCCTCTCTGCTCATCTATTTCTCCTCTCTCTTCCCCTCATCTGTCTCTCCTCTCTGCTCATCTATTTCTCCTCTCTCTTCCCCTCATCTGTCTCTCCTCTCTGCTCATCTATTTCTCCTCTCTCTTCCCCTCATCTGTCTCTCCTCTCTGCTCATCTATTTCTCCTCTCTCTTCCCCTCATCTGTCTCTCCTCTCTGCTCATCTATTTCTCCTCTCTCTTCCCCTCATCTGTCTCTCCTCTCTGCTCATCTATTTCTCCTCTCTGCTCATCTATTTCTCCTCTCTCTTCCCCTCATCTGTCTCTCCTCTCTGCTCATCTATTTCTCCTCTCTCTTCCCCTCATCTATCTCTCCTCTCTGCTCATCTATTTCTCCTCTCTGCTCATCTATTTCTCCTCTCTCTTCCCCTCATCTGTCTCTCCTCTCTGCTCATCTATTTCTCCTCTCTCTTCCCCTCATCTATCTCTCCTCTCTGCTCATCTATTTCTCCTCTCTCTTCCCCTCATCTGTCTCTCCTCTCTGCTCATCTATTTCTCCTCTCTCTTCCCCTCATCTGTCTCTCCTCTCTGCTCATCTATTTCTCCTCTCTCTTCCCCTCATCTGTCTCTCCTCTCTGCTCATCTATTTCTCCTCTCTCTTCCCCTCATCTATCTCTCCTCTCTCTGCTCATCTATTTTCCTCTCTCTTCCTCATCTCTCCCCTCATCTGTCTCTCCTCTCTGCTCATCTGTTTCTCTGCTCATCTCTCTCTTCCCTCATCTGTCTCTCTCTGCTCATCTATTTCTCCTCTCATCTGTCTCTCCTCTCTGCTCATCTATTTCTCCTCTCTCTTCCCCTCATCTATCTCTCCTCTCTCCTCATCTATCTCTCCTCTCTCCTCATCTGTTTTCCCCTCTATCTATCTCTCCTCTCTCCTCATCTGTTTCTCCTCTCGCTTGCCCTCATCTATCTCTCCTCATCTGTCTCTCTTCTCCTCTCAGAGTGCATTGTTTCCACTACCTGATTCCCCTGGCCAAGCAGGGGAACTATGCCATAGTGGCCAACGTGGAGAGCATGGACTACGACCCCTTGGTGGTCAAACTCAACAAGGACATCAGCGCCATCGAGGAGGTGATGGGCGCCGCGCTGCAGCAGCACAAGTTCCAGTACATCTTTGAAGGTAAGTCTGTTGTTGTGGGTCGTCCATGATAATGTCATGTGTTGAGAATGTATTTATATGGATTCTATTGGCTTAATGTACTTGTTTCACCTGACTGTGCTCAGGTCAATGTGTGCCTGTATTGTCCCTGTGTCTTTTTGGGGTACAAATGTCCACTGCGGTGATCAATAAAAGTGTTGACTACTGGGATGTATTCTGCAGTATGTGACTGGTATGTGTTTTCTCTCTCTTCACGTTCTCTTGCACTTTCTCTTCTCTCCTCTCTCTCTCTCTCTCGTCTCTCTCCTCTCGTCTCTCGTCTCTCTCCTCTCGTCTCTCTCTTCTCTCTCTTCTCTCGTCTCTCTCTTCTCTCTCTTCTCTCGTCTCTCTCCTCTCGTCTCTCTCTTCTCTCTCTTCTCTCCTCTCGTCTCCTCTCTTTTCTCTTCTCTCATCTCTCGTCTCTCCTCTCTCTCTCTTCTCTTCTCTCTTTTGTGCTCTCTGTCTCCCTCTCTCTCCCCTTCTCGCACTCTCTCTCTCTCCCTCTCTATCTTCTATTCTCTCCTCTCTCCTCTCTGTCTGTCTGTCTGTCTGTCTGTCTGTCTGTCTGTCTGTCTGTCTGTCTGTCTGTCTCTCTCTCTCTTCTCTTCTCGAGCTCTCTGTCTCTCTGTCTCTCTGTCTCTCTCTCTCTCTCTCTCTCTCTCTCTCTCTCTCTCTCTCTCTCTCTCTGTCTGTCTGTCTGCCTCTCTCTGTCTGTCTCTCTGTCTGTAGGTCTTGGCCACCTGATCTCCTGTATTCTGATCAATGGAGCCCAGTACTTTAAGAGGATCAGTGAGTCTGGCATCAAGAAGATGTGTAGGAACATCTTTGTCCTGCAGCAGAACCTCACCAACATCACCATGTCTAGAGAGGCCGACCTGGACTTCGCTAGGTGAGACATACACATAGGAAGGGGACAAGAAAGACAGGGTAAGAGATGGATAAACAGGACGGAAGGATAGAGAGGGGAGACAAAGGGCTAGAAATAGCAAAGAGGATGAGAGAAGAGGAGGGCAAATCAATGTAGAGAGAGAGAGAGAATCTAAGTTATTCAGTGGGAGGCTGTGTCTCAGAAGGACACAGGACAGCTTTATTTGGATGGATCAATGTGTAATCGTTGTCTTCCTGCCCTCTGTCCCTCTTTCTCGCTGTACCTCTCTTTTGCAGTCCTTCTTTTTCGCTCCCTTTCTCCCCCTCTGTTCTGCATGTTCAACCAGCATACAGAACTGCACCAATCTACACCCCACGAGTGAGTGAGAGGACCAGATGGGAGGGGGTACAGTGCATTCAGAAAGTATTCAGACCCCTTGACTTTTTCAACATTATTTTACGTTGCGACCTTATTCTCAAATCGATAAAAACATTGTTTTATCCTCATCAATCTACTCACAATACTGTATCCCATAATGACAAACCAAAAACAGGTTTTTAGTAATTTTTGCCAGTTTATAAAAAATAAAAAATCTCATTTACAGAAGTATTCAGACCCTTTACCCAGTACTTTGTTGAAGCATCTTTGGCAGCAATTATTCTTGGGTATGACGCTACAAGCTTGGCACACCTGTATTTGGGGAGTTTCTCCCATTCTTCTCTGCAGATCCTCTCAAGCTCTGTCAGGTTTTCATCAAGGATCTCTTGTAATTTGCTTCATTCATCTTTCCCTCGATCCTGACTAGTCTCCCAGTCCCTGCCGCTGAAAAACATCCCCACAGTATGATGCTGCCACCACCATGCTTCACTGTAGGGATGGTGCCATGTTTCCACCAGACGTGACACTTGACTTTCAGGCCAAAGAGTTCAATCTTGGTTTCATCAGACCAGAGAATCTTGTTTCTCATGGTCTGAGAGTCTTTAGGTTCCTTTTGCGAGCTCCAAGCGGGCTGTCATGTGCCTTTTACTGAGGAGTGGCTTCCATCTAGCCACTCTAACATAAAGGTCTGATTGGTGGAGTGCTGCAGAGATGGTTGTCCTTCTGGAAGGTTCTCCAATCTCCACAGAGGAACTCT
>NW_024609812.1:130000-132500 GCF_018296145.1 Oncorhynchus tshawytscha
GGAGATGGAGGGAGGGAGAGAGAGGGACAGGGTTGGTATGTTCATTGTCTTACCTTTAGGAGATGGAGGGAGAGAGAGGGACAGGGTTGGTTAGTATGTTGTCTTACCTTTAGGAGATGGAGGGAGAGGGACAGGGTTGGTTAGTATATTGTCTTACCTTTAGGAGATGGAGGGAGAGAGAGAGGGACAGGGTTGGTTAGTTATTGTCTTACCTTTAGGAGATGGAGGGAGGGAGAGAGGACAGGGTTGGTAGTTCATTGTCTTACCTTTAGGAGATGGATGGAGGGAGAGAGAGGGACAGGGTTGTCTTTGTCTTACCTTTAGGAGAGGGAGGGACAGGGGGTTGGTTAGTATATTGTCTTACCTTTAGGAGATGGATGGAGGGAGGAGAGGGGTTCATTGTCTTACCTTTAGGGACAGGGTTGGTTAGTATATTGTCTTACCTTTAGGAGATGGATGGAGGGAGAGAGAGGGACAGGGTTGGTTAGTATATTGTCTTACCTTTAGGAGATGGATGGAGGGAGGAGGGACAGGGTTGGTTAGTATATTGTCTTACCTTTAGGAGAGGGAGGGACAGTGAGAGAGAGAGGGACAGGGTTGGTTAGTATATTGTCTTACCTTTAGGAGAGGAGGGACAGTGAGATGGAGAGAGGGACAGGGTTGGTTAGTATATTGTCTTACCTTTAGGAGATGGATGGAGGGAGAGAGAGGGACAGGGTTGGTTAGTATATTGTCTTACCTTTAGGAGAGGGAGAGAGAGGGACAGGGTTGGTTAGTATATTGTCTTACCTTTAGGAGATGGATGGAGGGAGAGAGAGGGACAGGGTTGGTTAGTATATTGTCTTACCTTTAGGAGATGGATGGAGGGAGAGAGAGGGACAGGGTTGGTTAGTATATTGTCTTACCTTTAGGAGAGGGAGGGACAGTGGGAGAGAGAGGGACAGGGTTGGTTAGTATATTGTCTTACCTTTAGGAGAGGGAGAGGGAGGGACAGGGTTGGTTAGTATATTGTCTTACCTTTAGGAGAGGGAGGGAGAGTGAGAGGGACAGGGTTGGTTAGTATATTGTCTTCTAGATGGACTACTAGGGAGGGGTGTGTATTGTGTGAAAAACGTCTGTTTGTTTGGGGGGGTTGTGTCTAGAAAACTCTGTGTGTGTAACATCCAATCATAAGAGTGACAGTTGGTTTACCCTCTCTCTGACATCCAATCACACCCCCAGTGAGATACCCTGTGACCCCTGTCTCTAGCCTGTCCTGTTATCCTCCTAGCATTACATGCTAACACAGCTTCCATGATAAGCAAGTGAATCATTAGCCTTCAGAGCTAGCCCATTATTGTCTGACAGACATGGACGGTGCAGATGTCACGGGGTTGAGTGGAAACGCGGAGGTGTCTGGTGAACAGCTCAGCAGAGGGAGCCTGTGGTAAAAGTCAGTTTAACCGTGTTGTCAAGGTGACAGGGCTGGGGCAGAGTCGACTCACCCCAGCTTTAATAACTACAGCTGACGGCTATGATAAACTGTTTGTGTTTAGCGCTTGTGTCTCAGTCTTTCTCTCCCTCCTTACCTGTCTGTCAATAGCAGGGGCGAAGTGGTGTTCGTTCCGTCTGGTTCCTCTATTTGAACAGTTGATGTGACTACTTATCTGTCCTTCGTTGCACTGCAGTTGCTGCTTTCTCTGGGCTAAGTTTAGAGTTAGTGACTCCCATCTTGAGCTAACGTGGTGTTAACTTGCGCTACCTCTTTACAAAGTGGAAAATGACTTGTCGTCTTTGAGCTAACTATCCACTCTCTTTGAACATGAGTCTTCCTGTCTGTCTGTGTCTGTCTGTGTCTCTCTGTGTCTGTGTCTCTCTTTCTTTCTCTCTCTCTCTCTCATAATGACTACACTGGTTATTGCTGATGAAGCTGCAGGGTCTCTGCATAGAGCTTCTCTGGTCACAAGAGGACAGAGGGAGCGAGAGGAGTGGGAAAACTTGACGGAGCTCTCATTTGCGTCAGGAACCCTGGCATTTGTTACCGCGGCGACAAGCGTGCGTTCCGCTTGATGGAGAGAATCATCCTGAGAGAATCTCCTCCCTCCCTCCATCCCCTCCTCCACCCTATCCCTCGCTAACTAATGTGTTGTTCTCAACACGCTGACAGAGGCAACCTTAAATGACTTTAATATTGTACACACTGGAAATGAGAGGAAATGAATTGTGCTGATTCCTGTTTTCTCTCCTCTCTCTCTCTCCCACTTTCTCCCTTCTCTTTCTCTGTATCTTTCTCTCTCACCAGTGACATACATAGATCTTGGCCCCGTCCTCTGCCACATACACCATAAATTTGCTTAATACTCTTTGTATACGAGGGGCTGCGCACGAAGGCGATGTGGGCTAATTAAAATGTAATGGCACACACACACACACAGAGTTAGCGAGTGAGTGAGCGCTCTTGCAGGTGGTGGTGGGTGGGTGGGAGGGAGGGAGGGAGGGAGGGGGTGGGTGGGAGGGAGGG